>NC_137455.1:125333575-125585782 GCF_964235325.1 Thermobia domestica | reverse complement strand
CTCCTCCTCATGTTGAGGGCCACGGCATCGAAAGTGTCATTGTTCATTTCAGCGACCCCGAAAAGTATGAATTCAAAACTGATATTGGTAATTTTGATTATATATATATATATATATATATATATATATATATATATATATATATATATATCCTTTCCACAATTTTTGCGGGGCTCAATTTTGATTTAAATGGCATCAGAATTGTCACTGTTCATCGCAGAGACTTCAAAAACTATAGATTCGACACTAGTATCAGTCAGGGGGCCGCGGTGGCTCAGTGGTAGAGCGTTCACCTCCAGTGCTGGGGGTCCCGGGTTCGATCTCATCACCACCAAGTGAACTTTGTAGTGGTCAAACACCGTGTGCGTGGGTTTTCACGGGGTTTTCCCGTTTCCTCCCACTTTCTTCATTTCACCATTTCATTCATTACTCATCATCATCGTCTCCTTCAGCCTAACCGGCATAACCGTGGGACGTAGAACTCAAAGATTTCATTTCTAATATCGGTCATTTTTGATCATTTGTAAATGTCTTTGCCATTTATATGATATGAGTGATATGACAAAACTCCTCTCATGTTTGAACTTAATCTAGGTTGAAAATTTGATCGAGAATGGTCCAGTCGTTCAAGAGTTATTAAGTTTTATTGTTTTAATATATATCCCCTCCTACCTCCTCCCCTAACTTCTATTGTCAAAGTGAATAGACAAATACCATCCCAGGCCCAAATCTCATCTATGTTAAAAATTTGATCGAGATCGGTCAGGTGGTTGAAGAGTGAAGTCATATAGACAGTCACTTTCATTTTTATTTTTACACATATATCTCCGCCTCCCTCTCCCCTACGTTGCACCGTCAAAGTTAAATGATAAAAATTATCCCAAGCCCAAACGTCATCTATGTTGAACATTTGATCGAGATCGGTTGGGTGGTTCAAGAGTTATTAAGTTTTATTTATTTTTATATATTTGTCCCATCCCTTAAGGTATATCGTCAAAGTGATATGATAAAAACCACCCCGGTCAGAACTTCATCCATATTGAAAATTTGATTAAGATCGATCCTGTGGTTAAAGCATGATGAAGTCACAAAAACGGTCACTTTTATTTTTACATATATGTCAACCTTTCCCTACCCTACATTGTGCTGTCAAAGTAAAATGATGAAAATATCCCAGGTCCGAACCTTATCTATGTTGAAAGTTTGATCGAGATCGGTCGGGCGATTCAAGAGTTACTAAGTTTTATTTATTTTCATATATTTCCTCTCCTCCTCTCCCCCAGCCCTAAGGTCTACTGTCAAAATGAAATGATAAAAAACTTCCCAGGTTTGAACTTCATATATGTTGAAAATTTGATTGAGATCGACCGGGCAGGCTCAAGAGTTATTAAGTTTTACTTAGTTTTTTTTGTCCCCCTACCTCCCCCTCTCCATAAGTTGTACAGTCAAAGTAAATACCTGAAAACACTCCCAGACCAGAACCTCATCTACGTTGAAAATTTGATCGAGATCGGTCAGGCGGTTCAAGAGGTTAAGAGTCACAAACATAGTTACTTTCAATTTTATAATATAGACAAATAATTCAAGGAGCCTCAATTTAAGATAATTTTTCGCATAACCTCATGAAAGATTATGTTCCTAAACAGTTTTATTGGATTTATCGTCATCAATTACTACGAAAGGCGCAGTAAAAATGAATTGAAGCATGGACACTTTCACCATTGGTGTAAGTGTACTTCAAAAATTCCAATTTTAAGGTTTTTTTTCATGGCTCCATTTACGGATATGTTCAGAAATAGTGTCATTGGTCCAAGCATAAGGAATTTTTACCATAGTATTAGAGTTAGTTCTTTCAGATGATTTTCACCCACATTATTTCAGATACATAGATCTGACCGAACACATAAATGTGAAAAATAGTTAAGTTCTCGTCTATTTATCACTTTGTTCGGCTAGAAAAGGAATACAGGTCTGAAAAAGATGCCATGTGCTATTGAAATAAGAAAACTGAAATATGAAATTTACGACTTTAGTGCTGAGCATTTACCAGGTAAAGAAATCTCGAAACTACATTGTCAAGAACTTGTTTTAAGCACTAAAGTTGCAAATTTCATTTTCCAGTTTTCAGATTTCAATAAAGCGTTTGCATCGTTTCAGAATATTTACACAGAAGCGTTCAATTCTGAAAATCATATACGTCTGGCAAATTGCAAATTTTTATGTCTTTAGGAAGTACTCTATGGGTTTTGAATCTAAAAGTAACTGTAATGTAATTCTGTCCTTGTCCAGTAATGCATTCCCTTTGATTATGAAATTTCCAGTTTTCGAACTTTCTCTTTTATTTTTGTGAATAATCCCACGTTTGTGCAAAATTTTAAGTTTTCATATTTATAAGAAGTTTCAAAATTTCAAGTTTCCTATACGTCTTGAAACATGTTATATAACTGTTTGCAATTTCACTTCACTTCCACCACTAGTTTTGGACGAAACAAATGGTTTCTTAAAATGTCTATTACTTCATTAGAAATACATGTTTCATCAGATGAATCAATAATCAAGCAGAAGAAACGAGTATTTTTGTTTTATTTGTCCTATTCTTAGTGTGACATCAGAATTGGAGAACAATCACACGTTCGTGCAAAATGAAATTTCGATTAATTATTTTGTTTCAATAATGCCTTTACAATACTAATAACAAAGGGATCAGACTGAAACATTAACATTCGTATTAACTACCAGTGGTTCCTAACCTTTCTTGACTGACGACACACTTTAGTGGACTCCCATGAAATTGCGCCTCACTTAATTTGTTTATCTTTTAAAATTAACATTAATGTAAATTATAACATTGTAAGGTTGTAAGTTTTCTATGGAGTGGTGATTATATGTAGTACTTAGATTTGTTACTGCAACTGGAGGTATTGACTCGTACAGTCTGTCTCAAAATTGATTTTAACTAACTGTTAAATGCTTCTTCATGATTTTTATACACCCTGAAATTTTGCAACACACCTATGACACACTTGTTGAGAATAGTAATGTTAATGAAACCAGCGGTGAGCTATCATTTTTGCCATTTTTAATGAATCTTATAATTAAGATATATATATATATATATATATATATATATATATATATATATATATATATATATATATATGCCAGTTGCTGAACGTTGTATATTTTATAATATGAAGAATTCAATACATTGCTTCAATCTATCTTTTACTCTTAAGAATAAACGTTATCGTGTATCAAAATGCATTGTACAATCTGGCATATCTGGATATTATTAAAAAATCTAGTAGAAAGAGGCATTTGAACAACTACTGCATCAAAATTCAAATTACAACTATCTTTGAATGTTCAAACAATAGCTTGATAAGAAATGTGTTAAACATATGATATTATCTAATTTATTTCCGCTCCTTTAAAATATTGTACATCACATTTTACTTCATTTTTAAATGCCGTCTCAACATTTTCAGTCCCCGATAGATACCACGTTTGTTTATCTTTTTAAGTTTTGTATGGGATAGCTCTATCGGTACTAGTTCATTAGCAAAAGAGCCAGTTGTGGAGTAGCTATACGATCAGTATTCAAGTCGGTGGAAATCACTGTAATTGGTATGGCAGTATGATGATAATTTCAGACAAGGTAAGAATGCCCTTAACTACCAAAATGTTGGGTTTATAGAGCAAAGGAAAACAACATCCAAGTATATATTTTTCTCACTTACTTTGGTCTTTGGAATGGTGTGGTTTAGGAGTCTATTGGACTTGAGTACAACATGACAAACAAGAATAAAAGATTGAGAATGAAAATGTGGAACTCAATATTATTTTATAAGAAGGGAAATTAGAAAATTTGAACGAAAATATTTGTGGAAATATATGAAGGTAATGATGAGTCATGAAGCGGAAACTATGGAATATTCAATGGGGATAATGAAAGAGGAGGCATAATTAGGAGGGATTGGGAAAACGAAGGTAATGAAAGTAGATTTTTTTAGATTAGAAAATAATGATGGTCTGTATTACAGAAACAAGGATACGGAAGTACTCCTTGATACGAAATCATTTCTGTCCATTTCAGTTTGAAGTTCATTATTAATATTTAAAACAATGCACTTACCTCTTGTGAGAGTCCTAATGCACCTTAAACACTAAAGTGTTAGATGAACTGTACTTACCTGAAAAGAAATTTTTAAAAATATTAATTATCTTAAGCAAGAATAATCCTAATAATAATCCTTATATATGTAATAAACTAAAAAATAGAGATAAAAACTTTGATAACATTATAACCACTAGTTTAAAGAACAATACTATTTTTTTTTTTTTTTTTTTTTTTTAGTGTTTGACTTCAGACAAATTCTGTACGTGACGTATATTACCGCTCAAAAGTTTTCAAAACTGAATTTAAGTGAACATCTACTGTGGTCCTATTTTTTTTATATGAAAACTTTGCCTCGTTGTCAAAAGTACTTTTGACTAAAGCATAAAATCTAGCTACATATGGATCGAGATTTGAGAGATACTGCAGACAATATATCTAAATATAATTCGTTAACTGTACTCATAAAAGACAATTTGCAATAAGTATTATATAGAAATAACAGTGTAGAAAATGAGGTTATATACTGTATTAGTTAGCTGTAGAGCTGTAGACATACGGGGTCAATGCAATGACAGACACTCGAAAATAAAGAAGTTTCATTAAGTTTGTAATTTTCGACAACTTGTTGATATGTCCACGTTTAAAAAAAAAACCAAAAGAGACGTACTTTGAAACGTGTTTACGATGCTTTCGTATGCCCAACTTTTGCTTGTCGAAACAGCAACGACCAGTTCTACATAATATGCTTTATATTAATGACATTTAATCAAAAGAGGCAGAATATAGGCCTTCGCAAACACTTTGCAAAATGTGGTACTTCTGGTTTTTATAAAGGTTAATATATCAACAAATTCTAAACAACTACAAACTTATAAAACTTGTTTCCCTTATGAATTCCTGCCAATGCATTGATCACGTATGTATTTATATATATCTTTCAATCAAAATTAATATATCACCTCATTTTCCATACTTTTGTAAATACTATGGAATATATGTTACAAATTGTCTTTTGTACGTCTATTTTCCGAATTATAATTAGGTATATCATCTACAATATCTTTTAGATCCCAATCCACCTGTCGTCAAATTTTATGCTTTAGACAAAAGTCCTTCTGACACGGCGGCAAAGTTCTCGTGACAAAATAATAGGTCCACAGTAGATGCTCTCTCAAATCCGACAAATTCGAAAACTCTTGAGAAGTAATGTAAGAAAAGTGTAAAATATTTTAACATTTTTCAGAGGAAAAAATACTTGTAATAAAACATTAAAGAAAATAGAAGACAAAGCAAGTGAAAGTTATCCTTTTCTACAATATTAAAAAAACCGCGGGTAATAAACTGTCGGGATCCAATTTTTTCCTAGGGAAACAATGGAATTATGTGGTTCATTCGCGAATTTCAACTTGAGATTTTTATCACAAGACAGTAATAGCCAACTTCTTGGTAAGAAGAAGGATCAAAGGATCTCATGTTAAATGACAATAGTGACGACCCCTCGTTCAAACATTCTTATTTCTCCTATTCAAGTACAACATAGATGAGATTCGTATCTGGAATAGCTTTTGTTATTTCACTTTGACCGTGCAACTTAGGGGACAGAGAGGAGAAATATATAAAAATGATAGAAAATGACCGATATTAGTGTCGAATACAATTTTTCGGTTGTGACACTTCTGATTCCATTTAAATTCAAATTCAACCAACAACAGTAATATTTATTTTTTTATTTATTTAGATTACTTATTATTTTCTGGTTTTTCATTATATATTCTTTGCTTCTATCGATTTAAGAGCGCTTCAGTGATAGTAAAAATTCACTGACTTACAGAATATATTACTAATTATTCTTATTTTAACCCAGTAAAGAGGATAATTGACGCTAATTGTCAATAATACTATGTGATAAATCTTTACTTTTCATTTTTACGTCCCATGAATATGTCCTTTAGACTAGAGAAGATGGATTAATGAAAGCGAGTGATTAAGAAAGATTTGATGGTATGAGAATGAGGGAGGAAACAGCAGAACATTGAGAAAACACACGGACACAATGTTGCTCATCAACAAATTTTCATGGCCTGGGATTGAGCCAGACACCCTCATGCTACCAATGAACCTTTACTGCCTTCAATTCTGTTTGTATCTAGCATGAAAACTTAGGTAAGAGAGCAAGAACGGGATAACATCTTTAATTTTGATTGAATACTGAGTTCGCATCTCGTTTCTTGCTCTGCTTCTTTACATTTAGGCATGGTCGTAAATTGAACATATGGAAAAATGAAATAGGCGTATCTCAAATATTACGATTTTGAGTTAACACTAATACGATTTTGCGAGATCTACTGATCGCTCCGCCTTCTGATCAACTCCATGTCTCAGTAGTGAAGCTTAATTCTCCTATGATTCTTACAGACTCCAACAGCGATTGGTAGATCTCGTAAGTCAAATAAGGTTCCAGTATTAACGTTAAAGTGTAAATTTTGAGATATTCCTCTTGGTAATTAAAAAGACAATATATCAGTGGCATTTTCTATTCATGATATACTAGCAAAATACCTGTTCTTTGCAAAATACCGGAGAATACGTTTCATTTTGGACATAAAGAGTTGAATTTGGTCTTAAACTCGATTTGAAATGTCACTGTTCGTCTCAGCGACAATGAAAAGTGTCTATTTGACACAAATATTAGCCATATTTTTGTATATCTCCCCCTCCTCAAGCTGCGGGGCTAAATTTTGATTTGACCGACATAGCAAGTAACACTTGGATTCGGCACTAAATCGATCATTTGTACACACACACACACACACACACACACACACACACACATATATATATATATATATATATATATATATATATATATATATATATATATATATATATATATATATCCCTCCTCTCCCCAAAGTTGTGGGGCTGAATGTGGATTTAAGCAACATCGGAAGCGTCGCTGTTTATCTCAGAGACCCCGAAAACTATGGGTTTGACACTAATATCGGTCATTTTCGAGCATTTTTAAATATCTCACCCTATTTCTCCCTTAAGTTGCGCCGTCAAAGAAAATTTGATCGAGATCGGTTTAATGGTTAAAGAGATACGAAATCACAAACATGGTGACTTTCATTTGTACATAGATAGATGTTTTCGTTTTTTAAGACAAATAATAGAGATTCTAGCTTGGAATACTCTAATCTGTCATTTATTATTTTAACTTCTTAAGTGGAACGTTATATACTATTTTTAATATTGAAAGTGAAATCCATTTGAAGTTTAAGATTGGGAATGCTTTAACCACATTTAAACATATAGTAGCACATTTACTATATTTAGGCCTTTTCAGAATATTTTACTACAGAGGTAGAAGTAAAAGAATGCATTATCATAGTGTTTCATTTTAAAATAAAGTCTTCATTACACTTTCGTTTTTATTGTCTACACTATTTTATTACTTTCCTACTTGCAGGCGAAAAGAAAATCATTAAGGAAAGAAGTCATCACATGTCTGCACCTTAAAAGTTGCATACTCTTACCAAAAACAACAGTATTTTACGACGTACCCGTAAAGTTTTCCAGTGTATCCAACTTGTCTACATTTCACGTGGCTCTAAAACGTTACCTTTTTTTATTATACAATGTATATAATATTTTATACATAATCTTCCAGATTTTAATCTGAAAATGGTCTCTAAAGTCAATACTTCCTTCTTCCATGTATATTTTTAAATATATACTAAAGCCAGAATTACTGCAAGGGATATTATTAACAGTATTTTAAACTTGCACGAAAAATGAACTATTTTCATCTTTTATCCGCAATGTACTGCCGCTGGCTTTTTTTTTTTTTTTTTTTGGTAAACTCAGTAACAAAATTATTTTGTGTGTCTGTACTATAAAATAGGAGAGACAAAGATAGCTTCTCCCTGCTAGCGAGGTTTACCGAACTAATTTACCCAATGTGGTTGTGGTTTGCTTTTACAGACAGGTAGTTCGTTTTATGGCCGTTGGCGTCGCTACGTATCGACCTGCCACTACCTCTTCGCTTCGTTCGACGTCATTTCACAAAAGAAGTCGCTCTCTGTCATATCTCGACAGTTCTTTTTTTTCTTCAGTCTGTTTCTTTTCTTTTTTTATTATTATTATTCCTCTATTTTGTCTATATCCCTTTGCGTGGTTTCGGCGCTCTAGCTATCTTGAAACGGCTGCCCTTCAATTCTTATGGCGCTGTAGAGAAAGTACGAGCGACCAGTTGCTTGCGAAACACAGAAAAAGAAAGAATCTACAAACATTCTGTTGTCTGGACAGAGAAGGCAAGAAAATCATTTCTACAAGGATTTTTAAAAGTTCTCTTAAGAAAGCGAACCTGATGATGTATTGTCTTAATTTAAACATCGTCCGCACAAGACGATGAAGGACTTGACTTATTTTTTAAAAAAATAAGCTAATTAAGAGTCTTCATCCCGGCGAAATTAAAATACCGCTAACTTTACAGTAATTATGTGATATCTTCAAATAGATAAAAGATAATCGAAATGTGGAACAAGAGCGCCCTAGACAATATTATTTTACATGAGAAACCGTTATTACGACTCACTTATCTGCTTTCGATTTCGAGCCATTTTAAAATCGGCATTTATTTTCGCGTTTCTAAACAGCTGAAAACGGAAAGCCACTAGGTGACTTGTGATAACTGTACCTCACGCAAAATAATATTGTCTAGGGCGCTCTTGTTCCATATTTCAATTATATTTTATCTATTTGAAGATATCACATAATTACTGTAAAATTAGCGGTATTTTAATTTCGCGGGGATGAAGACTCTTAACACACTCGCGAATGTATGTCCTCACTCGTACTGAAGAATTAAGCTCTTCAAACTGAAACTTTTAATTTACTGATTTACTGCTAATATATGTCTGTCATTGTTTCAATCACGTCTTGAACAAGATTTGATTTCCTTTTTGGAGTTTATCTTTCCTTACAGTAGCGAGGCTATATGAGACGTGGACCTACAGCTTAACGTGGGATTTGAACCACATGAGCTCCTTGCATAAATCTAACCATGATCTCCCACACCAAAGACTTGTGAACAAAAATAGATACATAATGCTGTTTTTCTTTTACATTTACAGCACGTAAATAAATAAATAAAAATAAAACTCTTTCAGTAGAATATAAAGAATTAATTTATTATTGGCAACGAACAAAATGCATTTAAGTGTCATAAAAATGCGGATATCTCGAGAATTACGCATCAAAATTTATACATTCAAGCACCTCATTTTATTCATCTTATGTTTATCGATTCGTAAATGAAGTATTCTCCACAATAACACGGTATAACACATTTTAGTCTTCTCTGAGTTACTAGTGAAATCGTCTTATACAGACCATGACTAAAATATACTGAAAGAATTGGTTTTCTCAATTTTCCAAAATGTAGTTGCTCACTCTCGCAAACTTTAAGTGAAGCATTGTCTTATAAGGGAGGTTACTACTCTCTCTCGGTTTCCCTGAAATGTACCATACAAGATTAATCTGAGCAATGTTTCATATGTATCATCTTTGCAGATTATTATAACTAAACAAAAATTAAAGTTTTAGTGTTAATTGAGGTTTTGAGTTATATCTCATTAACGACACTGTCATCTTGCTGATGTCATAATAATAAATTTGAGTTTGACTTCAAAGTTTTCAGTCAGTAGTGTAATTTCAGTTTTTTCCAAGGAGGGGAAGCAAGATTGTTCACCTGCACAAGAATTTCATGTATTTAATTAGTGTATTAGTATACAATTTATTAAACAACTTGTGTTCTTAAACTCAGGGGACCAATTTCCCTTTAACCCTCCTTAAATGATGCCCCTGATTTCAGCATCAGTACCATCTTAATAAGTAGAACGGTTATCGTAAAGAATCAAGTCTTAGGTTTACAAAAAAAAAAAAAAAATGTTTGTCTCGATTTTCCCAAAAACTACGCACAAGGATTTAAATTTACTCATATAATTTCATTTAACTCGCTTAGTTCTGTTGATTGTTGCAGGTCCTAAATATTTTTTAGAACACATTTGGACATTTATTCCGTTAAACGCTAATAATGATAATTAGTTTTTTATATTATAAAGATTGACTCATAGCTCCATTAATATGCTCTTTTTAGGTAGGAGTGCCACCTTCCGGTAAGTCTGAATTAGGACACGTTTATTAAACATGTGTACATTCGTACATGGAACAATTTATTAAGGATTTATTAAGGAATAATAGACAGATATACCTTCATGCGTCAATGAAAATTTAAACCAAAATCGCAGAAACATAAAATACGTAGCGCCACCTTGCGGGCCTTTGGTTGAAGATGGTGGCTCAGTGATGCAGCGCTTACCTCTGAGGCGTGAAAGTCCCTGGTTTGATTCCTGACCAAGTAAGTTTGTTGTGGACAACATCGTGTCCGTGAGTTTTTTCGGAGTATTCCCGTTTCCTTCCACTTTCTCATTTCATCAATTCTTCCATCATCATTCACTTGCCTTAATCATCGTTTCCCTTAGCTTAAAGAACATAATCGTGGGACGTTAAACTGAACTAAATTGAGCAGAAGTTATGAACCACTGAATCGGTGTAAATAAACAAAAAAAATATATTGATGGTGATTTCAGTGCTGCCAACATGAAATTTTTTAGCGATAAAACTATATCGATACCTCGATAACTCATGTACACATTGCACAAATTTACAAATGTCACGAATAATTTCTGTCGCCTACTTTACAAGTGTTCTGGATAATTTGGCATCCAGCCATATAATGCGTCCCTCTTACGCGTAAATAAGGACACTTAAAGATTTTCTTAAAATTTGGGAAATCCCGCCTAATTTAGGACAGTTGACGACCCTATTTTTATGCACGGTAGCACAAAATAAATTCAGTGGTAAGAAACATATATTAAGTCCTGAAATTTCTAAATGCAATATTTCCGACGTATGAAATGTCAAAGAAAGAAACACAAAATGTACAAACAAGGAAGAAGCACAATCATCATTTTGTCTATAATCAAGTAATAATATATTCTTTTAAAGATAATAATATTTATTAAACACAAAGACTAAACATGTCAATGTTTTACGCTAATTCAGTACACCAAATAGTCACGCTAATAGATTGTTGCTAGCTACACTTTCTGCCTGCCTGACGTCAATAGATGTCACTAGTGTGCACGGAGTTTGCATCCAATAAAACAATCATGACGATTCAATTACAACTTTTTTTTAAAAAAAAATTGAAATCTTTGAGTTTAACGCCCATGATTATGCTTGTTAGGCTAAGGGAGACAAATGATTAAAGCAAGTGAATGATGATGGGAAAAATTGGTGGAATGAGAGTGTAGGAAGAAAAAGAAGTATCCCGAGGAAACCGACGGACGTGATGTCCACCACAAACTTGCTTGACCGGAGCTTCTTCACCTCGAACTAACATCAGTTTTTATCCCTAAAAATCATACCATTGTTCTCTCTCCACTTTATATAATTTTGTATCCCTTCACTTTATGTTAGGTTTAAATCATATTATTTTCAGATTTTTTCAATCTTAATGTCGCTTGATAACCTCCTAAATCTTATGCAATTCTCTAACCTCAATTTCCTATCATGTAATGTTTCAATTTCAGAGTTCTAAAATTCAACTCACGAGTGAAAGAAGTTAAGCTTTAAGACATTAAAAAAGGAAATTTATACAGACGCACACTCAGTAAAACTAAGAAAAACGCATACTCAGTAACATTTTGTGGCTGATATCGTATTCTGGGTTTGGGTTATTTGCAACTAAATGTAGCGCAAAGAATATATTTGATACTGTAGATTGTTAATTCAATATAACCATTAGCGTATATTTTAAAAATACCATGTTATGCTTATAATATTTATGTTATGCTTATTTGAATTTTAATATATGTATTATGGCAACATACTTGTCGGTAATGTATCGTAATTTTACTACATAATATTGTACTGTAGTTCAAAGTAAAATTGTTTTCTGCACTGTAAGAAAAACATATGCTCTTTTCCTTATTTATTAAGCTTAAAAATATTCCATTTCCTATATTCAATACAATTCCTCCATTATCAAGAATAGAAAATAGATAATGGTTTGCTTTTTGTTCCTGTTGTTGTTAGTCTGTTTTTCGCAGTTTGGTATAGCTTGGCTGCGTTTGCGTCCTTTATTTAGGAAATTCCCAAAATACTGCCTCATTCGAATCACAAATCCCTTCCTTCCAGTGTATCTCATCAACCCCTACTTCCTAGGAGATTTTTCCAAGAGAGAGAGATTTGCATTACAAATCAGGAGATTCTCAATAAAAGGAGAAAATTGCCTGGTAATAGTGCGTTATATTTTAGCAAAGAAAAAAGTACTGGGATCTTGATTTTTAGAAATAACAATAAAAATGGGCGTATCACGCAGATTTAGCTCAACTGGAAAGTACTTGTTAATTTATATGAATCTATGCGTACGAGAAGAAAATGGAGCCTAGAAGTAGCCACATTAAATGGATGGGAATATAATAGTAAGAAGACAATTTCTCTCTTTTAAAACCAATATAAAAGTACGTATTCCTTTATTTATATGATCTGTTCTTTGTTGTGTGCAATATATATGTTAGGTGCTTGCATCTTTCTTAGTTGTTAACAGAACAAGGTGGAAATAATTTTGATCGAATCAGTATTATTTAGTATTACGACTATGCCACTGTTATTTATTATTCTTTATTTTCTCTCTTCGTGCAATGCTTATGCTATAATACGATCCAAAGGAAGTCCGATTTTCTTACCGGGAATCAAAGTCGGAACAAAATGCATTAAACAATGAGCATAATATGTAGTACATATCATATCTTTGTGTATTTCATTATTTTTAGTTCCACTAAGTCCCGCCTCACAACAAGAAAGCTAAAAGATTTCAATTTTAAAAAATATTGATTTAAAAAAACCGAAGTACTCCTGGTACAAGGGTACCAGAGCCTACTAGTGGGTTTATGGCACTCATTCCTTCAGGATGATGTGTGGTCAGCCCATTGGCTCCCATCGCTGTTAATGGTGGCATTTAAGGTCAGAGTTTTCTGCTTCTTTCTTTCAAGACTTCCCCAATTGTCCTCACGATTCTGGGTGGACGCCATCTCGTGCCTACGGTCTCTAACCACACCTCCCACTGCCTGGTATTCCGGTGCAGCTAGGGAGTTGCCTGAACACATTATTACGATAAATTGATATATTAAACACTTCATGTAAGGGAGAAATTGTATTTTCTAATATTTTCTTTCTCTTCTAAAAGCCCATAGAGCGACACACTTTTGTAAAAATAAATAATATTATTTTTCCCTGAATATTAGCTATAAGAATTGGACCTTTCTTCTAATTCTAGAATGAGGGCCGTGGTGTCTTAGTAGTAGAGCGCCTCCTCTGGTTTGATTCCAGCGTTTGGTTGAGGTTAAAAGAGTGCATGAACTTCCTCGGAGTCTTTCGTTTCCTCCCACTTCCTTCATTCTATAATTATTGTCGCCCATCTCATTTTCATCATCTTCTTTAATCTCGATGTTTACACGTGGGATGTAAAACAAAAAAAAAAAATCTGTAATCTAAGCGTATGTCCAATGGCAATAGAACTGAATACAGTTTAGTTTAAGAAATTCCTTTCTAAGTAATTCCTCTTTTAATGTCTGCTCCATTTCAAGATTTTTTTTTTTTTTTTAAAAAAGATAAATTTAATATTGACTTATTTTATGATGTTGATTTCCACATCATTCTAAATCCAGCAAACTTGTTTCAGCTATTGAGAGTTCAGAGTTCTATATTCTAGAAACTTACTCCAGATTTTGCTATACTCAGGGCATTGAAAATACCAAAACTGTGCAGTAAATTCATTTTTCTTATCCATTTAGAAGGAGGGACAGCTCCTAGATAGTTCGGTACTACAAGTTACTAGGTAGATTATTTCTTCGTAAAAGAACTTAACTTACTCTTTCACGACGTTTACTTACAAATTTGTCTTGGAATTCGAACTACCCATTCAATAATTGAACTCAGATCTACTAGACACGAGGGAATATACGTGTCTCTTTTTAGGGGTTAAAAACAGTCAATACAGATAATGAAAACCTACAATATAGTCTTTACTTAGACTTCTTGTTTTTGTCAATGTTCATTGTATAACATTCTTCCTAACAGTTTACTTAGGTAATTAAAAGGTTTTCCTACCATCGTGAACCAAGGCTTGAGAGTGTAAATTTACTCCCTTTATCTCGTCTGATATCTTACAAAGACATGTTTACTTGGCCCTTCGCTTCTTATTGCTTAATCAATAATTGATTTTCTGCCTCGCCCGTTAATGTGTTTGGTATATATATATATATATATATATATATATATATATATATATATATATATATATATATATATATATATATATATATATATATACTTTGATGCGTTTTAACTCTTAAATATTGTCTCTTTAATGACATTTCTCGTTGCTACAACGCAGATAAATCAAGCTCCAAAGATAAACATTGACAAACGGTCACTTTATTTTCTTGACTCTTCTATCACGTAGTACTTCAGCAATGTTTCAACTACACATAAATTGGCTTTTACTTTCCCCTTTATGTCGGATGAGTATGTTTGATTACATGCTCTAACTTTTCAGTAAGAAAATGATCATATTATGTTTTAAAATATGTAGACATAAGTAACATTTTGTAGTAAAATTCATGATTCCTTAGGATTAAATAACGTGTTGTTTCGAATCAAATAGTTTTTTTCTACGAAACGATTTTATTTTAACTTCACTTTTTAGCACAGCTATGTCAATTTACAATTTAACGTGATAGTCAAACCACCGAAATGAAAATGAAATCTTTGAGTTTAACTGTCCATGATTATGCCCTATAGACTAAAGGGAACGATGATTAAAGCAAGTGAATGATGGCGGAGGAACTGGTGGAATGAGAAAATGGGGGAACTGAAGTACCTCGAGAAAGCGCACAGGGACGATGTTAACCACCACAAACTTACTTGGCCGGGGATCGAATCAGGGACCTCACGCACCAGAAATAAGCCCTCTACCACAAAGTCACTGTGCCCCCCCCAGCAAAAATATAATCCAAGGTAATATACCCAGGTAAAACGTGTAAATAGGGTCACAGTGCCACAGTGGTACAGTGGTCAGCTCTTATATATGGAGTCCCTGACTCGATCCCACTTATAGTGAATAGCCATCGTTTGTTTTTTTTTTTTTTTTTGGCTCCCAGTTTCCTTCCACTTTCCTCATTCCATTGTTGTGTTCAATATCATCGCAGTCTCCCTTAATCTTGGAGCATAATTGTGGAACGGTAAATTAAAAAATACAAGTTATGATAATACATAACGATCTCTATAGGATTATCGACGTGTTTGATTAAGCGAATGAGGTATTAAGATAATGATCGCATGATTAAGCCGCTGTGGATTCGAGTCTCATTTGTCCTTACTGTGAATGGTTCTAGCTATCCTTCAAGTTTCTGTATATTTTTCACTATTGTTAGAAGGTTCAAACTAAATTCAATATGAACAAAACACCAGAGGTGCAAAAAGTGCAGCCAAGTTCGTCAGCCTCAAAAAGTGTTGAGATAGGATGGATGAGCCAAGTTCCTTGGCCCTGCATCTGAAACGAACACTGAAACATGGCGCGAGGTGTCTAACGCATTTGAATACATTAAGATGTCTGTTCCTAGTTTCAAGGCCGGGACATTTCAGCCGTAAGGCTAGTGGTGACCCCCAAATCCACCACTCTCACAAACACCATCCCTAAGGCTCGCCAACATCATTTGCCTTGACACTTCGTGGAGGAATATAAGTTTTCCTTGTCTGGGTTTCGAACCACCAATCTTACTGCAGTATACTGTATATGTGCCTTAGCGCCTTAGCAAAGTTGATATTCCTAAGGTTGGTGGTGGTCATAAACCCACCACGCAAACTACCATTATCCCTAAGGTTCCTTAGCATCATTTTTCTTGACACCTCGCGCCAAATTCCAGTGTTCGTTTCAGATGCAGGGCCAAGGAACTTGGCTCATCCATCCTCATCTCAACACATTTTGAGGCTGACGAACTTGGCTGCACTTTTTGCACCTCTGATGTTTTTGTTCATATTTCAGTTCGTTTTGTAGTTCACCATGTCAATATCGTATATTGGGGTTCTCAATTGTGACATATTGTTGGATTTAAATCTAAAATTGTACATTTTTAAAGGAGTCATAATGTGTCACATGCAACATTAGTTCCCAAGAGCTCTCCCATTGGGAATCGAACCCAGGACCCCGTACAAGAAAGGCACACGTGCTAGCCACTAGAACAGCGGGGAGGATTTATTCTATTAAATATCTGTCAGAGAGTTATGTCCAAACGAGATTCTAATTCATTTATCCGAACTACACAATCACGATCGCTAACATCTCATTTTTCATGACCTAAACACGAAGAGTATCAACAGGGCCCAAAACCCTTGATGCTAAATCCTCGCTGCTACATCACTAGACTTGACTGGTGTTTCAATATAATTTATTGTTCTCTACCTTTCCACATTTCGAAATTACGGAGTTCATTACATGACGCGCATGTTGCGCAGTTTCATATTGCCTCGGGTTTTCCTTCCAATAATATACACCTTTCAAATAGCTTGTAATCTTACGATGTTTACAATGATGAAATTTGGCATGATTGTAGCCTCCCGGGACTAATCTACAGGAAAATTTGCTGAAAGTGAATATTTTTAATTTTTAAGGAGCTTAAAGGGAGATGAAGAAATCCCCATGTTGTTTAAATAGGCGTTTTCTTGGGATACAAAATCTTATGTTTTAGATAGTTGAAATAGGAAAAGAAATTTGAAATTCGGTAGAATTTTGAGCTTAAGAGGTGTGAGGAAGTAGGCCGAGCAAAGGCGGTCGCGTGGGGGGGAACCACCAGGTGGGCAAATTCAGGAAATATGAAGAGCAAAGGCACGAAATTTACTGTTGATGAAAAGGCTGATACGTAAGAGATTCGCACACTGTTCACAGATAGAGACACGAAGCATCAAGAACATTTTTACATAATGACTGTGGTAATCATAATACAACTCGTGGTATCAATATATTTACGAAATCGGTTACATTTTGTTGCTAGTTTCACATAAACCCGAACAATTAAATTTCTCATTTCTCCTAAACTTCATTAATTCTAAATATCCTCACCTTTACATTCTCTTACTTATCAAATTAATTTCAATATCTATTTAATACCAATGACTGCAATGAAGGAAAAAATCTTCACCGAAAAAAGGAATAATATTGACTTTCCTTGTCTGGGTTTCCAACCACGAAATTTACGGCAGTATGTACGTGTCTTAGCCCACGTTTTTAAAAGTTAACTGATTCTCAGAATGTGCCTCATTAACTTCCTTAACTACTTATTGCTAGCTTTCACTTATTTTACTCGCACACTGAGAAAAAAATATGTGGCGTACGTAGGTTACATGTGTAAATCCTGTAGTTTTTGGACAACGTACACTAAACGTATAACTGAAAAACTATATTTTAAACATACTTTCCGTATAAGTGTTCCGAATAAACGTACTTTCCGCACGAAGTATAGGACTGTATGTAAGCAGTCAGGATCTCACATACAGACGGCAGTTTGTAACTTTTAGTTGACGTATGTAATGTACGGAAGACTGTTAGATGTCAGACATCCCGTAACGACACTGTGTAACATCTAAGCGGGGAAGAGGCCAGTGCGTATGTAGCATATGGATAACGTATGTTAAGTATTGATTTCTGTAGTAAACATAAGGATCCCGTATATTTGTACAATATAACGCTGTCCGGATAACGGATTTTTCTCAGTGACCTTAGCTCGTTTTTCTATTAACCTAGAACGACAGGGAAACGAACACAGAAACATGGAGGAGAGTTAAGATTCCAAAGGCTCTTCCACCGGGAATCGAACCCGGGACCCCATACTCCAAAGGCGCACGTTATAGCCAGCGAGTAGGACACCAACTCGACCACTCGGACGATTGGCAACATTATCACTATGCACATGATGTGTTGAATAACCGAATCGTCCCCGATTTCTGATTTAAGGACTTTTTTTTTTTTTTTTGCCAATGAAAAGTTTTCCATAGCAAATTCCTCAAATTTCATTCTCAAGCCGTTACAGGGTACCTTCATGGAGAGTTTCGCATCTTTATCTGATTAAGAAGTACCTAATGGCTATGGACAGTTTTTCGCCCATAGCAATTCCCATAGTATATTACTTAAATTTGGAACCCTTTACTTAGGCATATGGTAGGTACAATTATGCAGAGTTTCAAATCTCTATCTCATTTGGAAGCACCTAATCAGTGATGAATGAGTAAATGAATCGATCTCTGTTTGAGTAAGGACAGTTTTTCGCTATAGAAAATTCCATAGCACATTCCTTAAATTTCGGACATTTTTCATATTGAAGCAATTATAAGCTACCTTTGTGTAAACATTCACATCTTCATCTCATTGGGAAGTGCCTAATCAATGCTATGAGTGAGTCAGTCAGTGAGTGAACAGATTTCTGCTTGGCTAAGAACAGTTTTCACCCATAAAAATTTCCTATTTCAGACCTTTTCCATACTCAAGTCATTATAAGGTACCAATATGCAGACTTTTACGTCAATGTTTCATAAACAAGTGCTTAACCAATTTGACGAGTAAGTGAATGAACCGATTTCTGCTTGGATAAAATCAGTTTTTCTCCCATAAAAAATTCCCATAGCACCTTCCTCACATTTCGGACTTTTTCACACTCGTCATTATAAGGTACCGTTATGCAGAGTTTCACGTCTCTATCTCATTGGAAATGAGCAAATCAATGTGATAAGTGAATGAATGAAACGATTTCTACTTTGCTAACGACAATTTTCATCCATGAAAAATTTCCCATAGCACATTCCTCACATTACGGATTTTTTTCACACTCTAGTCATTATAAGGTACCTTTACGCAGAGCTTCACGTCTCTATCTCATTGAGAAGCACGTAGTCGTTTTGATGAGTGAGAGGATGAATCTATTTATGTTTGGCTAAGGACAGTTTCTCGACCATAAAAACATCCCATAGCACATTCCTTACATTTCGGATTTTTCTGTACTCGAGTCATTATAGGTTGCCTCTATGCAAAGTTTCACGTCTCTATCTCATTGGGAACTACCTAATCAACTTGACGAGTGAGTCAGTGAAACGATTTCTTGCTTGGCTAAGGACAGTTTTTTGCCCATAAAAAATTCCCATAGCACATTTCTCATATTTCGAACTTTTTTACACTCAAGTCGAGATAGAGTACATTTATGCAAAGTTTCAAGTCTCTATCTCATTGGGGAGTACCTAATCTATTTGATGAGTGAGTCAATGAAACGATTTCTTGCTTAGCTGAGGACAGTTTTTTGCCCATACAAAATTTCCCATAGTACATTGCTCAGATTTCGGACATTTTCCATAATCAAGTCATTATAGGATACCTTTATGCAAAGTTTCATGTCTCTATCTCATTGCGAAGTACCTTATCAATTTGATGAGCGAGTGAGTGAAACGATTTCTTGCTTAGCTAAGGACAGTTTTTTGCCCATAAAAAATTCCCATAGTACATTCATCAGATTTCGGTCTTTTTCTATACTCAGGTCATTATAAGGTACGGTACCTTTGTGCAAAGTTTCACGTCTCTGTCTCATTGTAAATACCTAAACAATTTGATGAGTGACTCAGTGAGTCAGTGGGCCTGAAAACTGCATATTTTAGGGGTCCAGTGCTCAAATAAGGTTGAAGGTAGAATGTGAGATTTGGCATATGAGTACATCTCCCAGATATCTCCTTAAATTCTAAATTTCATGCTTCTACCCTTAATAGAATCGTTTTTACAGAGCCTCGAAATCGGCGATTTTACCCAAAACTCTTGTTCGTATATAATATGCTTACGGCAGTGTAGGCCAGTTTTCATTGTCTTCGCGGAACTTGGCTGCCATGCACTATCGTGCATTCGGAGCTTCTACTAATCCAATTTATTTCTGACTGCACAGCTTTATGCCTGCGAGTAGCAGATGAACACCGGCACGTTTCTGGACACACTTTAATGTAAGCACAACACAGATTGTAAAATGTTCAAAGTATAACATGGAAACATGGAAATATTCAGTAGTTAGTCATACTCAGAGAGCTTAGTTCATTGGGGATCAAAACCAGCGTTAAAGAATGCCTTAATGAACAAAGGTAGCTCCTATGTCTGTAAACATGTCAATGAACATTGAAGATTTCAATAGCACCGAGTTTTCAGCGTAAAATTCTACAGCAGCAGTTCATGAACAGAGTTCACCGATTATATATAGAAAAATGGGGGAGGGGGACCGAGAAAAAATATTGGGGTGGCGGTCGCCCCTCCTTGGCTCCTCTAGCGCCGCCACTGGTTCGAGTCCCAGTGAAAGTAAAAATTATTCATCCAGTCCTCTATTGTCATTTTCTTATTATTTGATAAGGTTTCCTCTTCATTTAAGAACCTCGCGTCGATATTTTTTTCTAAATTTTATCAAGGAGCCACTAATATACCAGATGGTAGAATGTGTCATTCATGGTCTTTCCATAATATGCCCTATTAACTTTACGCATTTCTATATTACTCATGGGATACAATTAACTGGTAGGAAATTTTTATACTTCCTGGATCATTATATTTCTAACTGCTGTCTTTTTTCTTAACTTAGAGAGCAGTTAGCGTACGCACCTTTAGCGTGGGAGACCTGGGTTCAATTCCCGACCAGAGTTCGTGTAGTTCGGCATGTTAGGCTGTAGGTTCACGTCTCATATAACATCGCTACTGAAAGAGACGCTAAAATCAAATCAAATCGAATTCTTAACTTAGAAATTCTTGATGACTTCCTTTCGTTCAAACATAGTTCTGAACAGAATATATTGTAATTATATGTAAAAAATGAGTTATTTGGATTAGTTTGTCCGATAACACAGTTCGAACCGTTCTACTATAAATCCGAACTTACAACAATACTTTGTCAATAATGTGTGTCAGATAACAATACTTTACTTGGATATTTTCATTTGAAACTAAGTTAACGCGTTGCTGAAATCATAAATTTTCAAAGTACATTATTAAAATCAATTTAATTTTATTTTAAATTTAACGCCCCTTTCAGCAGTAAGACTATATGAGACGAGAACCCACTGATTAAAGCGGAATCCGAACCACATGAGCTCCCGCCAGGAATCGAATTCCCGCCAGGTAAAACACATTATTTAAAAAGACGAAAGTTGCCCGCAGTCCCCCGCATTTGCTCGACCTACGGTAACTCACATCATATTTCAATATTTCAGCCTTTGCTTCTGTTCTTTGTGTGCCAAGAATACATTTATGGCATTATTCTTCTTGAAAACCCCCATGTATCTTTAGAACTCGCATTTCAGTCAAAGTGAAATGTTAAAACACACGTCGACCCAAGTGTTGTGTTCAAAATTAATTTCAAATGGTTTATTCGTTATCCCTTGATGATGAAAACTGATAATCTCGAAGTCATTTTTATATTCTGAGAAAAAAAGATTGGATAATGTTCTTTTGTCTTTTTAAAGGCAGAATTTCCGGAACTCTTGTTACACATTTCCACCTGTTTTGAATAAGAAATTTATAAAACAAGTTTCATGTTTCTAACTTTAAGAGATTTCGAGATATAGCCATCTTATTATAAGAATTGCAAGTTCAATCGTTTCCCTTTCCACCTTTTTTCTTATCTTCTAAGAGAAACAATTTTTAAATTCTGAGACAGTCTTTATTTTTAAAAAAATTGAAATCCTCAATACAAATTTTCACGTCTCTAACATTGGTTTCAAGATATAACCATGTTATTACAATTCCAAGCTCCACAATTTTATCTTTCCATCGTTTTTCGTCCCTTCTACTGGAAACATCAGAAAATACTGAAACATGTATTTAAGCATTTTAAAGGAAAAAGCCTAAATATCAAATTTTATGTCTCTAACCTTAAGGGATTACGAGATATAGCCATCTTACTTTAACAATTGCAACTCTCACACATTTATCTTTCTATTTTTCTCATCCTTTCTAGGAAAATATCAGAAAATACTGAAAGACGCCTTTAAGTATTTTAAGAAAAATCCTAAACACCGAAATCCATATCTCTAACCTTAAGGGCTTTGGAGATATGGCTATATTTTAACAGTTGCAACCCCGACGCTTTTTTTCCGCTTTTTTTTCCCTTCTAGGGAAAATATCGGAAAACGGTTAAACACGTGTCTAATTATTTTAAGTAGGAAATTCATATACCAAATTTAATTTATCTTCCTTATCAGAGATTCGGAAACATTGACATTTTACTATAATAATTTCCCCACCTTTTTCGTAGAATTTCTAAAAATCTGTCCATAATGGTATTTTGTCACAAATCGTATGCATTTTCAACATTCCAAGTTTCTACCTTAAGTGATTTAGCCTGGCAGTTATTCAATCAGTCACTCAGGACTTCATATATAGAACATCACTTAAACTAAACTTGACTACAAATATATAGCGTGTTTTAATTTTCACGAAGCAAGGAAGATATAAATTGATTTCAAAAAGGAATCTTTAAAATTTATCCAACAAAATTCTAATTCATTTCAAAGAAAACATTAAAATAGCTCTTCATGATTTACATTGGCTGAAAAATAAAGACAGCGTGGATAATAACACCGTCAATAAACTATAATTTTTAGAAATGAAATGAAACGAAGCCTTTGATTTATCGTTCTTTTATTATGCTCGCTAGGCTGAGGGAGACAAATGATTAAGCTAAGTAGATGATGATGGAAGCAGTGGACTCCACACACCAGAGATATGCGCCCTACCACTGAGCCACCGTGGCCCCTATAATCTTTAGAAAATAAGCTTCAAGAATACAAAATATAAAACTGTATGGCCTACACCTTACTTTCGATCTCAATTCCTTGATTACTAGCTGCGTGCGTATTCTCCGTCTGTTTATATGACGTAAATGAGTGATGCACACATACTTTTGTTTAGCTCTAAATTAAAACGACAGTGCTAGCTTTATCTCATATGTATTTGTTTACAATTCTTCATTCATTGCTTTCCAATTCACCATTTGTTTTTAGTTTATTTATAAGGAAGGATAGACACATGGAGAGAGAGAAAGAGAGAGCGGCAGATCGTCTTGCATAAAATAAGTTATGTAAATTCTTCCATTATATTTGACATGTTGACATTGTGTGCATTCCTTTCTAACTCAAAGGTTCTTCCAGGAATTTTATTTGCTCTCATCCATTCACAGATCTCTGGGTCTATGTTAGCGTTCATGTTCAGAATTGTACTCTTGGCATGTAGCCTTTTCTATACGTCCTTGTGTTTGATTAAGATTGTGAACGATTCATATATAAGCGGCTCAGGGAAACATAATGGTATGTCACATTTTCTAGCATTCCGAGTCAATTAGGAAAGAAAGTTTAACATTGCCATGCAATTCAATGTAATGACAAATACCAAGCAAGCTTCTCTTGTCATTTGCAGGAATATTTCCAAATTTAAACTACCTACATATTGTTCTATGGTTCAGTCTCAACCCATTCCACTTAACTCAATTATAGCCGGAAATAACGCTTAACATTATGTTTGCTCAATATACTCATATGTTAATAGAATAAGACACTAGCAAGGCTTTACAAAAATTTGTCACAATATTTTGGGAATACGTAGATTCCTCACATGAAAATATGAGAAAAAGATGATATGGACCTGTGCTCAAAAATGGATAGTTTCGGAGTTATAGGGTACCAAAAACGTGAAAAATTGAATTTTAAAAGTCCATACACTCTGTAGCTCCACTACTAAAGGATTGATCATAGTCAGGTCAAGACATCACTAAGGAACTAGTATGTGAACTATCCAAATATCCATCTTTCAAAACCTCCGGTACTTGCACGATCATTTTTAGAGAGGCTGTTTGGGAATACTTGATCACTCTCCATCTGCCTCTCTAAAAATTGGTGTGCAAGTATTAGAGCATTCTTAAACATGGATATTTGAATAGTTCACATAGTCAATAGGAGCTATGAACTTTTAAAGTTCACATCTTTCATGTTTTCGGCCCCCTATAACTCTGAAACTTTTTTCTTATACTTCTACAGGTTGTACATGTCCATATGAAACCTTTTATTAAATGCTGACTCTGTAATGTAGTCAAGAAACACGGAACTAAAATTACATACTCCATGGCGAACCTTCCTACAGAATATTTATGTTAAAACTCAAAACTTCCACTTAAATATTCATTTCCTAACTTATATTGTAGCCAAAAGCTACATGTATCCAGTTCGCTTCTCTTTTTTCTTTTTCTTTTTTTCTATTTGTATATCTAAACAAACCACATACTTTCATTTCGGCATTTCAATGAAGCGCAAGACACATTGCAAACAGTTTCTTGGACAATGCTATGAAACAAGTAGACGTATTATTTATGAAGCCCCCTATCAGAGCTTGAAACAAGCCTGTATATTTGCTATAGTGATCTATTTTCTGTAAAGTAAAATATGATCTTACATGTCAAAAGCCAGCTAAGAATTTAAAATGCATCTAAAGAGAGTCATCGGAGTTTCGAAGGGACATTTTTCACTGAACTTTAACTATGTACGGATATAAGTTCGAGAGGTAACTGTTCTATCATAAAGGAAAGGCAACAATACACTGTTTTTATATTTGTTTCAAAAACAGGTCACTTCCGTAATAAATTACAAATGTATATGTATTGCATTTACCATGTAAATTTTCCTTTGCATCGAATTTCTATGATTTTGTATAGCAAACTGCAATGCGAAATGCTTTGTAAACATAACCGCTGGTATGTATGTAGGTAGACAAGTTTGGACATCGAAAACTCAAAAATTACTGTAAAAAAATAGCCAACGTTTTAATTGGTATCTCATAGTGCTTACTTAATAAGATACCTATAAGCAAGTTTTGCCACCATGAAACTAGGAAACAGCAAAGTAAGCAGAAAACCAATCTATACATGGGAAGATTTGCTGTACTGGGTACGTAGATTTTTCCAATTCAGAATTTGAACGCGTTATCTTTCGAAACAAACAAACAGAAAAAAAGGCATACTCAGCACATTTTAACGTTGTCCATGTAGATTTTATTTAGAAGTTGAACATAGTAATAGTATTTGACGTTAATATTCAATATTAAATCAAACTGGCTAAAGCGTAGGTAAAAACATATACAAAATATGATAAATCACTTATGATGATCACGTATGGAACAACATGTAGTATGCTCAATGTAAACGGATAGTGCGAGTCACAATTTATCGAGTGGCGAAAAAATTACAGGATTTCATTCATTGTTGACAGTTTAGAGAGTAATGACGTATTAGCAAAAAAAAATTCAATTGTTTAACTTCTGGCAACCCTATTTCTGTCAGACTGCAGTAGTAGTGTATCTCTATATGAATGATATTTTTCATTGTGAATTTTTTGTTTATACTTTTTTCAGTTTTATTTAATATTGAACGTTAGCATCAATGACTATCTCTTTAGAAAAAAAAATATTCTTGTAAATAAAGATTGGAAACACCTATGCACTATACCAGTGGTATTCAACCTTCTTTCGCATATCTCTAATGATACTTTTCCATTCAAGTGTGGATCCCCAGATATAAGCTATCCTTTATTCAAATTATAGATAACTATATACAAAAAATAAATTATAAAATGTATTACTGATTTATTAAATAAGCCAGTGTTACTATAAACAATAGAATAATGGTATACATTTCATAGAACTATGCTTCAGAATATAACTATGCTATTTTAAATTTTACGTATCCCCTACGAAGTTATCACTTATCCTGGGAATACCCAACTGCAGGTTGAATAAGACTACATTACACGAATATCATATTAACTTTCACGAAGTTTGGAAAGTCCATCAATAATGATAAGAAAAGAAATATTTAATGTTTATAATATGTTCGTTCAGAACCGTTGGACATCAAGGCAAAATTTTATGTGTGGGTCTGTTTCATATACAGAATACTAGTGTCTCTTTCATTTCTCCCTAACTTCCCTAACTTTATCCGGAAGAGGTATAGTTGGAAATGAAAGCACGATTTTAGTATTATGGTCTTTTAATACACATATCAAGATAAAAGTGGATGAAGATAAATTTGAAACCAAAAGTCAGTAGAAGAGATTTAAGAAAATTAAATACCCTTAGTGCTCTTGAAAAATCGGTAAAAGAAAGTCAGGAAACAGAATCGGTTCAGCAAGATGCAAAGTTGTGGTATACCACCGATAATAATTATAAGTGAAATTAGCAGAACTTTAATGTTTGCACGTTTTGTGTTAATCTTAACAAATCAGTGAGACAATTGGGTACCGAAACCAATCTTCCTTGCATTACAGAAAAAAATACTTTTGACAAGGTTAACATCTACTTCGCTCTGTAAGTCACATATTCTGTATTATCTAACGGTTGGCATCAGTGATCATATCACACCGTTCATATGCTGAAATGGTTGGTTCTTTTTTCAAACTCTAAGAAATACATCTTTCTTTAAGAAGTGGAAGAAGCCTTT
Source organism: Thermobia domestica (assembly GCF_964235325.1). Taxonomy (NCBI): domain Eukaryota; kingdom Metazoa; phylum Arthropoda; class Insecta; order Zygentoma; family Lepismatidae; genus Thermobia; species Thermobia domestica. The sequence goes on along the minus strand of NC_137455.1, from coordinate 125,558,986 downwards.
GTTTTCGAAAGGAAGAAATGTGTTTATATAACCAAATAGGAAACTGGTTACATTTCAGATACTCGTCAAATTCGAAGTCCCACTTATTCATCTTCAACAACTACAAAGTTTTCCAAAGTCGATACTTTTGTGTAGTAGTCTATAAAACATGCATATTTGTATCAATTCTTTTTTAATTGTTTCCGCAGAGGATTGTCTTTGTGTTTAGAACATTTGGAGTTATCGATAGCCCTCCTGTATGCTTTATTTAAGACCTTATTATAAATAAATCTTACACGCCATAATCGCTACTAGTTTTCGAAGACTCTACATTGTAAGAAAGGAGAATGTAGGATAGGTACCATGAGTATCCTATCTGAATTGCATTTCATTTCCCATGATAAAGATTTTTAAAACCTGAAATTTCGAGATGTATATTATCTCCAGCGAGCCTGTTCCACACAATATTCTGCAATACTAGTATAGAACAGATAAAAACAAAAATATTATTAGGCATGACAAATTAAAGGTTACAGTACAAGAATTTAAAAATACACTTTTTATTATGTTTTTCATCATATTATAAGCTTCTGAATTTTGCGTAATAAGTCCAGAAATACATAAGTCACTGTAATGACTGCCCTTGCTGAAGGCAATTCAAGGAAACACCATGACACATTTAACAAACATTATTGGGAACAATTATGAACAATGGAACAGGTTCAGCTTTCAGATAACGAACAGTTCATCAATTCTTCTGTATGTACTTTTGCACGTTATACAGTAGTAACGTTTTAATTCGTTGAGTAATTGAGTCTTTAAGTTATAAAGGACATAAATGATGTACCAAGTTAATGAAAATGTACAGCACAGATAATAAAGCTGGTGTTATTTAGCTTTGGTTAATATTTATACTCAAATACAAACATATTAAAACCAAATTAGTAAATTCATTTTAATTTGGTATAATATAATTCTACTGTCAATAACAGAAGAAAATCCCTAATTTTTTCATTGTAAGGAATAATTTGCATATAGAGTTTTATTTTACATACACACATTACTTGAGTGACAAGTAAATAAATGAAGTTATATGAAATTTCGTTAACTAATTTACGGAATCACTTCGCATGTTTATTAATGTGTTTGTAGAAAGTAAAAATTCAATTCTTATTACAGATATTACCATTCTATACACTCATTACAAGTAAATAATAGTATATAGGCTACTAGGTATATGACTAACATAACCTAAAGTGGAAATAATTTATCCGTATTAATACCAGTTCATCAATTTGGACTTTAAAAAAGAAGAAGAAGAAGAACAAGATCATTTGTTCGGCAAGTTATATTTATACAAACGGTACGCATACTTCTAATCAGATGAGTAAGATGCTGAACATTCGTAATGGAGATAGTAAAATTAAACCTGTAAAACTGAAATGCTAATAAAATTATATAAAATAGAAATTATGCAGAAGAAATTCAAAAATGCCAATTATTTTAGAAAATGAGTGTGCACGTACAAATGAACAGAGTTTGACAAATATAAATAGAAAATAGTCGTGCTTATAAACCGTGATTCTATTCATTACGAGCTGATTCAGTGGAAGACATATACTGGATGTATCAAAAGTCTTGGGCCATTGGCCAACTCCGAAGTAAGTAAAAGTATGAAACAAACGGAAAGAGAGAAAAGTTTTTGGAAATAGGTGGTTTTAAATCTAAAATTAGGGCTAACAGTGGATCTAAAAAGAAGAGGGGTGAACGAAGTCACGCCGCTCCCCATGCCTATCTTTGCCCATTGTAATATTTAGGAAGTGGAGGGACGAAATATACATTTTTTTAGAAGTGGGGCAATGTCTTCCACCCGCGTTCCCCCTCACATTTACTCCTGTCTAAAATGATAGATTTTTTTGCAATCGTACCAGATATTTTGGCCACATATTGATAAGGTAACCTATGTTAAATGGAAAGACAACGTTTCCACTCAACAAACCGTTCAAAAGTAAGTAAGATTACACAACAATGACACATTAGGGAATATGCACATTGTTGTGTGAGGGAATATACACCTCGAATTCATTTCCCAATAATACTGTATCCTCTCTTTCCGTTTTTCGTATGTTTACTCATAATTAAGTTGGCCTATGGTCTTGGACTTTTGATACCACCGGTATACATAGCGCAGGTCAAAATGATGGATCCGAATTTTAGAAATTTAACCTGTGAAATCTAGTAATAAACAAATGTTACTGTAAGACATGCACTTTGAAAAGTCAACTCTCAAAGTTTAGTTCCGACAGGGTGTTTCAACTTTCTATCGCTAAGAGTTAGAAGCGGGCATGTAATAAACTACTGATATTGACCACATGCTACAAAAGGGTTTGGAAGGAGATAGACTATCGGTTTTATGTGTACAATGTTACGAGAGGTGCTCACTTAGAACACACTTGTGATATGTTTGAAGTAAACTTCGACAGTTTACCTTTCTAAGCACATGTCTTACAATAACATATACTTATTATTTCACAGAATAAATATCTGAAATCGGGTCCATGGTTTTGACTTGCCCTGTATAGTATATAAGAAAAAGTTTAACGATCAAATATGGTGATTCAACAATGGTTTAGATGAGGGATAAAAAGAAGTGAAGGAAAACAAATATTAAATGAATAAAATAGAAGCGTGCAAATTATAATTAAAATACTTTTACGTGCAGAATAAACAATACAATGTAGTGAATATATAATCTGTATAAAAATACTTTTATAAATGTGTATACGTCATTATTCATGCAAAATAAAAAGCTACTACCATGGTCGAATTCGTCGCTTGGCTCTTCGAGACGAACTCCTCTGAGATGAATTAGTACTGTAGCTACGTCTGGACTCGGCTCCACGATTCATCATATATGAAAGCACTGCACCACGAAAACAGAAGGGGCCATCCGCGTCAGCGCTGCAAAAAGCCTTAGTGTTATTGCCATGGGAAAGAGAGCTATTTTGGGGGAGTGGTCGGGTTTTTTATCTTTCTTTCTTTTTTCGTATTAATTTTATTATAGGGAGTTGGTCAGATGCAGAAAATGATTTATCTACAAGTTTGTTTCTTATAGCACTACAAATAACAATGGTCGTTGAAATTGGCTATTATTCATCTGGTGGTTTTGTCAATAGATTAAACACATATATTTCACAACACCAAAATGTATATTTTTTGAAATTGCATGTTTTATATTGTTATATTTCGTGTAATATAACTTAACTTCGTATGACACGGGAAATGAAAATATTACTCAAGAGGAAAATATACTTCTGATTAATAGTTTCATTTCTTAACTATTTACCATTGACTACCTACCAATAAGCATAAGATATTACTGTATTATCTGCTGAGTTTCTAAGAACAAATAATTAATCTCATATGTTTCAATATGCTATTTTATACATTATTACGATCACATGAGATTCTTCAATGTAAACCACTAAAATATCACTCAAGCTTTTATTTTAAGTAACGTCGAATATAGATAAATAAAATATCACTAGAATCAACTATTTCTGTGTGATAACGAGCATAAACCACTAAAGGACTACTGAAACCTATAATTTTAATATAAGACAAGCATATAAAATTAAAATGTTACCGATACGCATGGCTTTAAGTGCTCATGAGCAAAACATCATTGGAATATCAGTTACCAAGACTTGTGATTGTATGGTTACAACCAAATAACTGTGAACTTAACTATTTTTTAGATAATCCCAAAGCTTATCACTGGTAATGTGCAAAATACTACCGTGAGTCATAATTTTGTTCGTTTTTTATTATGGTACTATGTAAAAGAATGCGTGAAGGAATGCCTTATTCTGCAAACCAAAGTTCATTGTGTAGGATGGACCTCTGTCAATATTCCAGAAGAGCCTAAATTTCACGGCGATACCATTTGGGGAACCAAAACCTAACGCACACTGTGTCCACATTGTAAAATGTTTCAAAACGTACTTGACGAACGTTGTACCAATTGGAATCCCTGCTATTTCTGAAGCCGTGATCGATGGGAAGATTGTTGACCTGAAGCAGAACCCTTTCCCTGTTGATCAAATCGAAGTAACCCATTTCTGTTCCATAACATCGAGGACCGGTATAATTGTTTTGAGTAATCCCCAGCACGCCGAGGACCGCTATAATCCCCAGCACGATCGTACGGAACCAGCTTCCAGAACTTTGGACCACGAGAATTCCATCATTTTACACAACATGACTTTGTTCCAAATCTCCCCAGATGAACAGATGATGATCGTAGGCAAAAAGATCCGTTTTTCATCACCGTGATAGTTCTGTGCCAAAACTTGTCGTCAAGAGAATTCCGTAGCAATTGTTGACATAGAGTGAGTTGGAGTTTGGAATGATGTGGTATCGGTTCATGTGGGTACAAATCTTGACCACATAGGAACAAATCCCAGTTGACGAAGATAACAGTACATTGTGCATCTGGATAGTCCCACCTGTGCTGAGTGGACTGGTCCTTACTGTTTGATCCAATAGGTAATTGTTAATGACAATCGAACTCCTGCTTAAGGTTTGTCTTCAGCGCCTGTGTCGCTTGATCTAAATTGAATAAACTGTGTTTGGGCATTAGGAATATTCACAGATTTCTCCTGTTCCACAGCAAATATTTTTTTCTGTTTCCATAAGTGTCCTCCTTTCTTCTAATAATGTGTTAACAGTGGGCCAATAATCACTTGATGAATTCCATGCTTGACCGCCTAAGTTTGACTGTGGTGTCTAGATTACATAAAAACTCATGGTTAGGCTCGGGTTTTTTACGTAACAAAACCAATATGATGCATTCAGATGAGTTCAAAATAAACTAATGTATAACACGCCTAGAATTATGACATATATGAGCAGTAACATCTTCACGTATTGTCGTTTATATTATAACAAATTTCCTTCGATTACATGCAACTGAGAAAACGCTGAAAACATTCCAATAAAAATGTGCAAATACAAAAATGATCTGAAACTTCATTTCAAAGAACTTGTAATTATTAAGAAACATCTAAATAGGGTAAAAGAGAATTTACATTGGATCTAATAACAGCGTAACAATAAATAAAAATACTGTAAAAATATTTATTTTACACACTATATATTTATATATTTATTAATAATAGAGTTGAATTGTACGCTCTTGTTTCACACATTTAAACATTCAATCAGTATTTGTGGATAAGATGATGAATAGAAATATGGAAAAAGATAAACTTCGAAACAATGTATCTTATATTGACATAAACACAGGTTGCTTTACCTCAGTACCACAATTATCCTATAGTAAGGTAAAGATCAGTAAAGTTCACTTTTTCCATAGATAAAATACAGGTATCTCTGTCACTGAATCTTTAGCAAAACCATTATGCTTTAATGTGAAAGTATATGTTGATTGCGTAACAAATGTATTATAATCTCCTTCCATAGGAAACAACAGAAATAGGCAACATTTATCAGGCTTCCTGGTTAAAGGAATCGTGATGGATGGCTAATGAGAGTAAGAATTTCAAATCCCTTAGGATGAATCGATAAAGTCAAACCATAGAATCTAAAAGAAGCCGAAGAGGTTTATCCCAAGAGATTCATCCTCTAACGCTCCTGATGTAAACAATTGGGCTTTCGTTGTGCTGGTCAGTTACGAGAAAAAGTACGAGAAATACGTTACAGACATTTGGATCAGTTAAATTACCTAACTCCTTTTATTGGAATCAGGAGACTAAAATATACGAAGAGAGGCGCGTAGCGTATAAGACTGAAAAGACTGTAAGGAACATGGTAGAATTTTTGATATCTCACATACAAGTCAGTTGTAAATTATTTTTTAAATTCATAAAACAGCTTTTAGTTTCTTACTTTAATAATGACATATACGAAGTGAGAGTTTATAAAAGTAATATTTAAAGATGAATTTATTAGTACCATGTGACGATGTTAAATACTTCATATTCAAAATTTGTCGAGCTTTGCGTTATTATTTTACAATTTTGATTGTCCTGTGAAAACTATACCATTGGACTATTAGCATATAAATAACAAATGATCAAATATGGAAATATGATGTATGTTAGTAGAATTCTTGTTACTCTACAATTTGAGACAATCTATAGTTAGTAATAACAAACTCTGCTAAAATCTATGAAGATCACGCAAAACTTACATACAGGGTGGTTCATAATTATGTGTTTGATGTTTGACTAACTGTGGTAGTTGTAATTCTTGAAAAAAATTCAATATGGCAACGCTGTGTAGCCTAAGAGTGAAGATAACGGTCACTGGACTTAGAACCGTTAGCGTATGCCAGACAGGATGGTGAAACGGTTATCTCTTGAATAGCGTGTGCGTTGTATGAGTTTGTATTCTGCAACAAACAATTACACGAAAGTGACACAGAGCTCAATCTTCCGAAGGGCCGCGGTGGCTCAGTGGTAGAGCGTTCACCTCTGGTGCTTGGGGTCCCGGGTTCGATTCCAGCCCCCGCCAAGTGAACTTTGTGGTGGACAAACACCGTGTGCATGGGTTTTCTCGGGGCTCTCTCATTTCCTCCCACTTTTTTTCATTCCACCATTCCATTCATTATTCATCATCACCGTCTCCTTTAGCCTAATCGGTATAACCGTGGGACTAAAACTCCCCATTTTCTTGATTTTTCAATCTCCCCATTTTCTTTATGGGGTGTTTTAAAGGACAAAGTGTATCAACATGAATCACATACGCAATTTGGCCAAATTTCGGGAAACTATCACAGAAGAGATCTACAGGATACTAGTACGGGTCCATCAAGCTGCTTGTGACAACGTTGATCTTCGTCTCCAGGCATGTATCAATTTCGATGGCACGTTGGTGGGCCATACCATGGAGAACAGAGATTAAAGCTCTTGTAAGAAGAGATAATGAGAGTAATGTGTTTATGTTCAAGTTATGTTGCCCGTTTCTTTACAGCGGTCTTTGAAACATCATATATATATATATATATATATATATATATATATATATATATATATATATATATATATATATATATATATATATATAATTATGAGCATATGAGGCCCCTGTACTTAGCATATGAGAAATAGATAGTCATTCTTACCAGTTAAGATGTTAATGAATTTGACTCAAATTACGGACTCATCTAAAATAATTGATCTAGCTATCTGTTGAAAAAAAAAAAACAGAATTAAAAATTTCACTTTTGTACAAAGGTTATCGTGCGGAATAACGGAAGGGTAAGTCACCGTTAGCCGTGAAGATGTTAACGAATTGACTTCATTAACGAATTTTTGCCCAGATATTTGCTCTAGTTATCTATTACAAAAAGCATAATTCAAAAATTCCTCATCGTTCACGAGTGAAGTAGTGGCGTACTAACATAATAGTCTTATTAACTTCCACTTGCGTGATCCTAATAAATAAGAGGCGGAGTAATTTCGAATCGAATTCCTAGATATTAATAGTGTAGAAGTAGAAAATATATTATTGCATTGAATAATCCAACTGTATTTATTAATTTTTGGAAAATACTGGACAATAGACCAGCAGAAAAATGCTTTAATTCACATACTTCTAAAAGTATTCTATTTACGACTCTATTTAAGATTAAGTTGTACAATGTACAGTCAGCGACAAAAGTTCTTTCCGGTCGGTAAAATTAATTTTGAGAATAACGGTGGTTTGTCTGGGATTATTTGAATAACGGTGGTTGTACCGTTATTCTTTTTAATTGACAAAATTTATTTTTAAATTACTCTTCCATTCTGAAGTTATTTACGAAACAAACTTCATCAAACATAACGAACTATTGTCGCTGACTGTACAATATCGTGCATCACTTACTGCATCTCACCTTCTTGAACTTACCTTACCCAAATTAAAATACAATTATTGTAGCGAAAAACAAAATAAATTGCATTTAACAATTTTGGTTCCATATTGTATTTCAATAAATCAGCATGATTATTTTTTAAAAAACAAACGCAGTAATTTTAACTGAATATATATTCTACCCTGACATAAGTAAATAGACAGTGGAAAATTAAACTTTTGATCATTGCTATGCAACAGTGCAGAGAAGGAGCCATTTCTGATGCTGGAATTAGTATGTGGGAATGCCTGCTTAGGCAGCATGTAAAGCTGCAAGCTTACATAGTATGGTGTCTAGTAAATCATCGATGGCATCTAGTGACGGTGGTTCAATTCGTCATAGACTGCTTTAAGTGATTGCTAATAGGTTGGATTTTAGTTTAGCGAACCTTTTAGCACCGAATCTAAATTATACGAGGACACACAGTTAAGGAAGAATCTAACCCACCTCAATGCGTTCAGATTTCAAGCTCTTCCAACAGAAATCGATCCCGAGATCCCTTGCACCAAAGGCGCGCGTGTGCTAGCTACTAGACTAGACAGAAGTACGTTCAACTAACTGTCTTTTGTTTGTGGGTTTGTGTAACGATTTACGTAGTTTTAGTTGTTGGATATTCCAAACAATTTGTCTAGAATACATTTCCTGAAATTGCCCGGGTCACGACAGAATTTGAACTTCATTCTGTATCTTCCAGCGGGTGGGTAAGTTTGCTTATGGCATAGTACCCCGTTGCTCATGATTAACGTGGTATCTTGTGACAGTTTACTTGTTTCAAAACAGGGCAAAAACTCATATTGCAACAACTCAATATATTTCATAGCATAATCATATTGATAATATATTACTATTACCACCTTTGCAAATTGCACCTCACCCTATGACACTTACTTAGCCATATTTCACCCTAGAAGTATAACATTTTATCTCAAATTTAACGAGGTATATTTAAGACGCATGAATATTTGTAAGTACAAAATATTTAATTCTTTAGATTTGTTGACTAAACAGTCTTTTACTTTCATTTTAGCGTCGTATTCGACGCACCTTTTGCATCCTAAGCATTATGCTACTCCACTAATCTCAACAGTACTATGAGTAGTCTATCAAAGAAGGATAACATCCATAAATACTCCCATAAGAATATATATGGTAAATCGATTTTTGATTGTCCATATCTTGGGCTCAATTGAGTAGATCACCTCCAACAGCGAACTCGATTCTTAACTTTAGACTATCTACAAATGGCAAAAATTTATGGTGATCCATCAAGTAGTGGTTGAGATTTTGTGTCCCCGTACAGACACACAGACAGACAGAGGAAATATATAAAGGAGTTTCAGGTAAGGTAAAGATTCTTAAAAATAATATTCGAATAGAACACATATTACGAATAGATATGGTTAAGCTAATTGCTTTCAACTAGCCACGAGTTTACTATGATATATTGCACTTTCATATTCTTTAATATTTTTCTAACGGATTACGCAAATCAGCATCTATTATATTTTGATAACATTATGAAACTGTACAGAAAGTCATTTCCATGTTACGTACATAGAATGATGTACATCCATGTCCGAAATGATTGTCGCATATCTATAACTGTCTTCTTGTAAGAATATAATTCGATAATGATTTTGCAGGGTACTTTTAATACTGATACTATGTGTATAATCGGAAAATGTATATTTGTAGTAAATTTCATAGGAAAAGAATTATAAATACGAAAATTAGAATGAGTAAAACAAAATGTTGCTAAATGGACAAGAAAGTTTTATTTTCGTTGTATTGTTCTTATTTACTGCTCTTTTGACATGAAATTTGCCATATACATGTCTTTGCCGATTATACACATAGTAACATTATAAGAAATACCAGGCAAATTCGTTATCAAATTATATTTCTACAATAACATATTTATACACATGCGACAATAATTTTGGACATGAGTGTACATAATGTATACTGGTATTATTTTAACTTAACAAACTACCATGTTTAGAAACCACTGCAACCAATATTTTCAACGTAATGACGCTTTACTTAAAATACATAACATTGCAGCACTGAGAAATCATGTGCTAAAATATAAGGGTAATTGGATCTATAATGTTATTGTATGCATCACACTAAACCACTTAGAATCATAGCTTTTAAAAACTGCCGTATTATGCAAGGTAAATACAGCATGTTGATGAAACGTTCTTTCCAAGGACTCATTTATTTATGTAGGTTTTTATACGGTCCACAGACAGAAAAACATGACAAATATCATTACTGGCGTACATATTATATTTAGGCGACATGTCAATATTCCTTAACGAAAAAGACAATAAAGATTGTTCAAAATTTTCTTCCTTGTATCCTAACCTTATATACTTTTTAAGTTAATTTTTCTTTCTTCTTCTTCTTCTTCTTCTTATTATTATTATTATTATTATTATTATTATTATTATTATTATTATTATTATTATTATTATTATTATTATTATTATTATTATTATTATTATTATTGCAAGTGCTATGTTAGGAATACGTGTATCACGTTAGTAGAAGATAAAGAATAATGGATACAATATGCTAATTATATTAACAAGTGTATTTTTCCATATCCAACAAATAAATACATAATATGTTCCAGTAGATAACAAATGTTGCAGTGTTCGTGTGTACTACAGAAGGACTTTAGTTTGTATGGCATAATATATAGTCAATTCTTATTGAAAGAGGATGTGATAGTAGATATATACCACTTCTAATTCTACTACGGAGATTAGAGAAGATATGTGCTAATATATACTTAGGACATCTGAGGAAAACAGCTTCTCGCTATCCGCTACCGTTTCCCCTGTATAACGATGAACGTTAAACCAAAAGTGGTTGATTTTTACCACTTTAGTTCAAATATAGTACAACGCCTGCTTTTAGAATGCCGAATCGATTCCAACCTCTTAGCGTTTATAGTCTATGTAGACCAATATTAAAACAGGCTGTTGAAGTAGATTTTCACCACTTCCAATTTTAGTAGAGACTTAATACTGGGAATGGAATGGAATCTTGGTACACTTAATCGATTACAAAAAAATCGCTTCTCTATCTACTACCATAGCGATTATCGTTAAAACCGGAAGCTGTTGATTTTCTTCCAATTTCTGTTTTAATATAGAGATGAGAGAGGATATGGAATATATGGTATTATTCTTGAGACGCTTAATTAATTGCAAAAAATCGTTTCTTGCTATCTCTTTACGATTGTTATGCTATAGCGGTGAACATTAAAACCAGAAAAAAATAATTAATTACTTTCCAATAGCTCCTATACATATTGCTCGTAAATCCACTAATTTTCTTTTGTATAAAAATATTTAAAAATTTGAAGCAACTCCTGTATAAAATGGTTGTAATTAACCAAATATTAGAGACCATATTATAATATACCGTAAAGACCTATTTGTAAAGGACTTAGAAGTAAGAATGCTGTTTATTTATTTATTCTCCATATTATTATTTTATCAGGTCTTCCAGCAATTCTAACGTTTCTTTGCTGTTTCTAAAGTCAGTTTTTAATAATCTTCGTTTTTTAATATATTAAGCTAATAGAAGACAGTCTTGAACTTGATTATTTACTAAACCAGCGAATATCAAAGATTAGTTCCTTAACCATCAATGACTCAAAGATACTTCCAAGTGATTCACGGAAACAAATGAAAATATAATCTAATTTCCTAATTAAGTCACACTGTGGTTGTAGGAAATCAAAAGCACTCTATCTTCTGTAGACGCCAGCGCATTAGTCTTCGATGCAAAAGATACAATTGTTCTATTATAGAGCGGCAAAAACAGTACAGTATGTTCACACCGCAATTTAAAATTGTTGATCTCGTTTTATATAGTCACACTGCAGACAAAAGGCGGAAATGTTAATCAATCAGTCAAACCCAAAACCAAGAGATGAAAAATTGAGTTTCTGTAAAATATCCTCAAAAAAGGTGAGTGGATGTGATATCGAATAGTCTATAAAGAAAATGTACAAATTTATGGATCCGCAAAGAGAATGCAATAATATTTTTTGACAATATTAAACACACTTTTAGATATTATTAGGAAGAGGAAGAGAAACTGGTTGGGACATTGCCTAAGAAGAGATTGTATCATGAGGGACGTCCTAGAGGGTATGGTGGCTGGAAAGAGAGGGAGGGGGCGAAAGAGACTACAATTAATGGATGATATTAAAACAGAAAGATCATACGCGAAGACGAAAAGGTTAGCGGAGGACCGTGGAGCATGGAAGCTTCTCAGCTGCGGCAAGTGACCTGCCAATAAAGGCAGAATACCTATGATGATGAAACACACCATATTAACTACTGCAGAAACCAAATTGATGGTCAGTTTTTATTTGAAAATACATCGTGTTCGAGCATGATTTGCCCCGAAGGAAGTATGGAAAACATTTCGCTAAGCAAGGTATTTGTGCTATTATAACACTAGTTTTAATTCTACAATATGTTAGTCTTTCATGGTAAAAGATGTCAAAAGATAAGACATTACAATCGATAGAACAAAAAAAATATATGTGTGGGTGTAAAACCTCATGCATAGTTTTTCAGAAATTAAAAAAAAAAACTTTTTGTAAACCTGACATTTGATGTTGTACGATGGTGTACTACACTGAGAAAAAATGTAGGTGACGTACTTAAAAAGGTGTACATGCATAATTCCTGTAGTTTTTGGACTTAACGTACAGCAAACACATAACTGAAAACGCATGTTTTATAATACTTTCTGTATAAGTGTTCGACCTGTACGTATTTTCCGTATGAAACAATATATGCCTTCAGAATCTCACATACAAATGGACGTATGTAACGTATAGCTGACGATGGTGACATACATATGTGTATGTAATATAAGAAAGACTGCTAGATATCAGACATCCTGCAACGGCATGATGTAACATCTAAAGGCAGTGCCTAAGTAACATACTGATGCTACGTACTGATTTCTGTAGTAAGCAAGAGGATACCGTATATTTATACAATATACCCCTGTCCGGAGAACAGGTTTTCTCAGTGCACAACAACCAGTACTTGCTTTATTTCTCTAGAAACTTCATCATAGTTTTAACTAGTGATGACCAAATGGCGACCCGCGATTAGCTTCCTCCAACCCGCGGACAAAAATTTTAAAAAGTGTGTCATTTGTTTTTTTTTTCAAAATATCATGTTACAGGAAGCGAGTAGCTGCCCATCACAATATACCTGAATGGAAACTGTAAAAGTATTCTCTTTAACCGTTCTGTTATCAAGCTTATTTTGGCCAGAAAACATATGCTCCGTACTGATTTCTGTAATAAGCAAGAGGATTCCGTATATTTGTACAATATACCGCTATCCGGAGAACAGATTTTTCTATGAATGCCCCCATACTGAGATGAAACTGATATTGAAATATAACTTCATCAAATTCTTCATTCTGACACTAGAAAGATGGCACTGCATAGTATAGTTAATAAGGTATAAAATTACCATTAACACTTAAATTTTATTTCTGTTTAACTAAAAAAATGTTCAATGAGGAGACATATATCGCATCGAGATTCACAAATTGACATACTTGAGGGTAAATTTCCATGCGTAGTTTCGTGAAAATAAAAAATATATATATACATTTTGTGGCACTAAAATGTGTAGTTAGTTGCCATGACATTTTTTTTTTTACTTTTTTGGAAAAAATATTTATTTATGCAATGTATTTGTAACAAAATATTCTGTTAACTAGTATACTGTATTTATTGTTTTTTATCTTTCTTAGCGGTAACACACATATTATTTTCGTTCATACTACTTCTAAGAAAGATAATATATTAAACACGATTTGTGTCATTTTGTATGACAATGTATGACAGTATGACAATAGATATCATTAACTGCATGTTAGGTGTTTAATTTTTTTAAATACGCCTTTATCCTTTTGTTTTAATAAATAAGTCTCCTGCCCCACACACATATATATTTTTAAAGGATCTTCTGGTCGTTGTGATGAGTTGTGGATCGATGTCGAACGGTTGGCACTCGAACGCTAAGGGATTAGAAGGCCTTGTCTCTCCCTTTCCCAAACCCTTACCCCTTCCAGTTTATCGATATTAAATGCCTCTGAAACATCCAATTTCTCTTCTTTCTCTTTCTTAAAGAAGAGATAGGAACTGCGTCACGTTCTTCCAGGATCAAAATTGATTCTTTCTTCTTTTTTTTTCTTTCTCTTAGCCCACTCAGTGTGACTGCAATGGTCATTTTACACCACATTAAGCAAGATTGAACAAGCTTTAAATGCATTGCCAATACCATTCCAACATGAATTTACTCAGCACATGGTGTATGGCCAAGTCAAAGATATGAAGAGGGGATTTGTCTGGTCTGCGTTCTTCCGAATAGTTTGAGGCAAAAACGTTTACGAGGTCTTAGCGAATGTATCACTAAAACCATGAACAACTATTGTAGATTAAAAAAAAAAAACTAGAGCGGGATTTTACTACGTAGTATGCACTATGCAGAGAATCTAACTACAAATCTGAATTACAATGGCAAAAGCAAAATTGTGGCCCTTTCTAAGTGTATTAAACAACTTTATAGTATTTTGTACGGATGTAGTCTACATCACTAGAATAGAAGCTGTCCCAAGATTGAAGTGCATTGCCAACAGTTTGGAACTTCCACCATATTCAGAAAATTATGTGCAAATTTTCTTCAATAATGTTCTACCATATCATTTAATTGGCCGTGCTATAAATAACGATAACATTGTTTTTCTTTTTTTAAGAATCAAAACCGGTTATCATTTTCGCGACACCGAAAGTAATTTAAACACCATAATTGCACATTTATTATGCATAGTTTTCACTCTCTCACTCATTGGCACGTGGCAACCTTGGATGACGTATTATGTGATTACAGAAGAGGAAGCAAAGAACCTGTCGACAGTAAGATATCAGAACAAGCAATTCTGACAACAATAATCGGAAGACAAATGGTTGAGTCCTTAGAGGTCTCTACTTTTATTTTTAATAGTCTATGAATACTATACATATAATATAGGAAAATTAGGCCCAAATTGGGCAAAGTGCGGAAAAATAGTATAACAAGCTGAAAATTGGTGGATGTGTTCTTTGGATACCCCTGATTAACATACTCAAAATCCCAAAAAATCCCACCTGGGCAACATGCCGCCATCTTGGAAAATGGCCGCCATTGAAAATTTTTTTACTTAGGTTCCTTTTGAAGGCCATAACATCGGACACAAGAGAGATATTGATGTGCGGTTTGCGCGAGGTTATCGCAGACACTCCAGACTATTCACTGAAAACAACATTTAAACCTTTAATTGGAAATCTATGTAAACAAAGTATATAAAAATTACAACTGCGAAACTTTTTCGACACATATTTTCAATACAACTCGATTTTCGCTCTTTTCCGTCCGTTTTATCAAAAAAAGTAATGAAGCAAATGTTGTAGAGCACACAAAAATACACAAGAATATATCCTAGTTTTGTCCAAAAACTCAAGTCTGAATGGTTTAATAGAGCGCGCAGTAAACACGGCACCATGTGTAGTGCAGTATTTTTTTTTCTCCGGTTGTTATGTGCCTTTTTCATTTAAATGAAAAGCAATCAAAATATTTGCACTTGAAAGTACAAAACTATATCTTCACAAATTATAAGTTCGTTAGTTTCTTACGTACGAGAAAACCAAGTATGTGAGTATATTTATTTTCCCAAATATGGAAAAGAAAATTTCATGTCGACTATATACGACTATACCCAGTAACATGTCGACTATATACTCCTGTTTGGAGTTTGCATCGGAGCAGTGCAAGAAACAAAATCAGTCATCATGTATCGTAACATTTGATCAGCCATTTTACGTTAAAGATATGGACATCGTTTTAGCAGCAAATGTTGACAGCCCACTCTCAAAAGTGATTGTACGTCTTGGAGGATTACATTTGTTAATGTCGTTCATGGGTGCCGTTGGAACAATTATGGAAGGCAGTGGCTTACAAGAGCTTTGGCAGCAACTATTTGCGAAAAACTCTGTATGTTGACAGAACATTCTTACGCTAGAGCACTACGAGCTCACTTCTTAACTCAAAATGCTCTCTGCTTATTCCTTGTGACCAAAATCATTAACGATGAAGTGCTGTGTGAAGAACGACTGAAAGAAGTTAAAGAAGATTATGAACTTTTATTCCAGGGGAAGAAAAAAGTAGATGATGTTCTACGCACCGATGCAGTGAGAAAGCTTATTTCATCGATTAAAACAGCTTTAGAAGTAGAAGCTCTGAAAAGCAGGACAGGCAAACTATGGGTCCAGTACTTTGAGCAGGTAGAAATCATGCGTAATGTTGTTAGAGCAGAACGCACAGGGGATTGGGCACTGCACTTATTCAGCGTACAAAAAATCCTTCCCTATTTGCATGCCGGTGGCCATATTATTTATGCGAAATCTGCTCAAATGTATTTGCAGCAGATGACAAAGCTGAAATCATGTTTGTCATCTTCCGACTATGAAGAATTCGTGAAGAAGGGACTTTTCACTGTACGACGGAAATCGAAATTCTGGAGCGGAGTTTGGTCAGACTTGACCATTGAGCAGGTTTTGATGAAGAATATAAAGACGACCGGAGGCTTAACTCGTGGTCGTGATATATCCGACTCTGTTCTCGCACGCTGGATACATTCTATGCCGGCATCAATGAAGGTACTGGATGCTTTGGAAGATTTCGGAGGTGTAGCTATCGCAATATCACAACAGCATGTAGAACTTGGACAAGCTTGCCAAAAAAGAGACTTAAGGCACATAGAAATATTCGCAATGTGGTTACGAACGCATGCTCCTTTTGAGAAACCTCCCGATCTTCTAGTTTCTTTGCACAGTGGTGTTATAGCAGACGAAACAGTGAACTGTGATTCAGCTTACGAACAAGGAATTAAGACCTTAAAGAAGCTTAATGGGAAATCTTTTGCGGACATCAAGCTTCAACGGAAGGACAAGGTAGTCACTCTTGCAGCAATGACGAATGCCATGGTTGTTCGGGGTGAATTGATTCCTGTGAATCCTAACCAGCTGTTCCATCGAATGGCATGCGTTGTTCGAAGTGAAGAGGAACTGGAAGGTTGTATGAACTACGAACTGGCATCGATGCCACCAGCACTCTTCGACGCAACTATGCTTAGGAAAGGCACAAAGTCAACTTTACGAGGTGTTATGGAGAAAATATGCCCCCCATCTGAAACCTTTCCTGAAACTTCAAGCTTTGTTCTAGACGGAGGAGATTTACTGCATCGAGTTCACTGGCCAAGACCAGAGACTTTCAGTGATGTATGTCAGAGCTATGTTTCATTCATCAAAGCAAATTATAAAGGACAGGTTACGATAGTTTTTGATGGTTATACGGAATGTACAACAAAAGCCACAGAGCGCATGCGACGAAGATCACAACTTTCGTCTTCAGAAGTGCTGGTAGAGCTGCAAACTGAAGCAAGTACTTCACAGCATCAATTTTTAGGAAATGAAGCGAACAAGGCAAGCTTCATAGCGCTTCTAGGATCACAATTAAAAGAAAATGGAATTACTGTGATCAACGCTTCGGGTGATGCTGACCGTCTCGTAGTAGTTACTGCTATCGAACTGGGAAAAAGTGAGGAAAACCCTGTTATTGTGGGCACAGACACCGACTTGCTAGTACTTCTTACGGCATTTGCACCAACGAATAATAACATTCGGTTGCTTATACCGGGCTCGAAGTCGCACCCACCAAAATTGTTCGAATCTACGAAATTGCAGCTGGCCCTGGGTGACATGTATAATCATATGCTTTTCCTCCACGCAATATCTGGCTGTGACACCATATCGGCACCTTTCAAAAGAGGAAAAATACTCGCTTTTAAGACACTGGAAGCATCTCCAAACCTTCGCAAGGAAGTGGACATTTTTAATAAGGAGAATGCAGCAGTTGATGAGATCGTAACGGCTGATGAAGAATTTCTTGTCGCTATGTACGGTGGAAAAATTTCCGATGGGCTTAACAAAACTCGATATAAGTGTTACATCAGGACTGTTGCTAAACAGAAAATAGGTGCAACATTCGATTTAGCAACCCTTCCTCCAACATCAGCAGCAGCGAAGCAACCTTGCTTAAGAGTGTATCATCAGGTTCAGGAATGGCGTGGTGTGTCCCTCCCTCCAGTCGAATGGGGCTGGAAGAAAAACAGTAATGGTGAGTTAATACTTGTCCCTAGCACTCAACCTCCAGCTCGAGATATGCTGATGAACCTTGTAAGCTGCAATTGCCACGTAGGGTGTGAAAAATATTTTGGTTGTCGGAAAGATGGACTTCGATGCTCACCATTTTGCAGCAACTGTGCAATTGAGGGATGTACAAATCAAGAGGATACTGCAGATTCAATGATCTATGAAGAAGAACATGAAGACCTGACCGATAACGAAATGCCGAACCTGATATCAACCGCAAGCAAGCGACGTGGATGCTCTAAATCCATAGGTTCCTTCAAAAGAAAATGTAAAATATTTGGAAGTATTGCCCATCTGGAAGTTGTTTTGTTACATTCTTGTGCAGCAACTAAGGCTAAGCAAGTGACACTGCGTTTACTGCGCGCTCTATTAAATCATTCAGACTTGAGTTTTTGGACAAAACTAGGATATATTCTTGTGTAATTTTGTGTGCTCTACAACATTTGCTTCATTACTTTTTTTGATAAAACGGACGGAAAAGAGCGAAAATCGAGTTGTATTGAAAATATGTATCGAAAAAGTTTCGTAGTTGTAATTTTTATATACTTTGTTTACATAGATTTCCAATTAAAGATTTAAATGTTGTTTTCGGTGAATAGTCTGGAGTGTCTGCGATAACCTCGCGCAAACCGCACATCAATATCTCTCTTGTGTCCGATGTTATGGCCTTCAAAAGGAACCTAAGTAAAAAAATTTTCAATGGCGGCCATTTTCCAAGATGGCGGCATGTTGCCCAGGTGGGATTTTTTGGGATTTTGAGTATGTTAATCAGGGGTATCCAAAGAACACATCCACCAATTTTCAGCTTGTTATACTATTTTTCCGCACTTCGAACTAATTTTCCTATACTAATACGTGTTTTGATGTTCTTTAGTCGGGTCTTTTATATCTTTCACTTGGCAACATTTGCTACCACACCTGCTAGGTCAGAAGTTTGTGTTCAAAAAGAAAAAAAAAAGTTCATAAAGATGATGGACAATTAGCAAAGAGTTTTTTCAGTGCTTCTGTATATATATATATATACAGTAAACCCTCGTTAACACGAATTCCAAGGGACTGAAAAATCAGGAGTTCGTGTTAAAAAATTCGTGTTAACCGGGGACCCAAATTTTATTATTCGAATACATTTTCTCCATATATACGCACTACAGTATACAGACTATACATACCACTACAGTTTATTATGTATGTAATAGAAAACACTAGAGATGGTATCGAGACGAGACTGAGTGGTCTTGGTCTCCTCTCGGTTCCAAATTCGAGACAAGACCAAGACCATTCTCCGTCTTGATACCATCCACAGAATTGTATCGAGACGAGACTGAGAGTTTCGGTCTCGTCTCGATTTCTAAAAGCACGACTCGGTCTCAAATTCGAGTGAAGATCGAGATCGCGACTAGTTTCGGTCTCGGTATTATACTCTGAAAAGTGAAAACAGTACAGTAAGTTTATTATTATATCTTCGAAGATTTTTTTAAAAAAAAGTTTCCACGCAGAAAATCCAGGTCAAGATTAAAATTGATAACTCCGCTAGCAGGTTGGGTATCGCTAGTAACGGAAAGGTATTTATGACTGCTGTCACCAGTTTGGAGTTACAGGGGAGAGAATATGTTTTGTCTCGAGCTGTCGCCAGCAGCTCGTCTGCCAAGCACCTGCATGTTCAGCGCTTGACGGAGGACAGAATGAACACCTCATAAGAGAGGAAGATACTTGTTTCTGGTTTATCTCTTATTTACATGGCAACTTTCGTCGACAAAAAAACCGATCTAGAATGAAATCTGAAATCAGAAAAATAATCCAAAAAGAAACAAACAAACAAACAAACAAAAAAGGATTGAAAGTTCGTGTTAAATGAAAACCTTTACTGACTCAAGGGACTAAAAACTAGTTCGTAATTCGTGCTAACCGAAATTCGTGTTAACCGATAAAACTTCCTATAAGATAACGTACAGCGATGCCGGGACCGAAATTTTGTTCGTCCTAACCGAGTGTTCGGCTTAAGCGAGTTCGTGTTAACGAGGTTATACTGTATATATATATATATATATATATATATATATATATATATATATATATATATATATATATATATATATAGGCCTATATATATATATATATATATATATATATATAGGCCTATATATATATATATATATATATATATATATATATATATATATATATATATATATATATATAGATAGATAGATAGATAGATAGATAGATAGATAGATATTGTAATTTTGTTAGTTACAAGTTCAATATTTTTTTAGCATTTTAATTAATTCAACGTGTTATGTAACGTAAACATTTAATACAGTATACATATGACTAATTACATTTAATTAGCATGAAAAGATAATTATTTGATAAAAAATTCATGGAAGATTTTCTCTACCTCTAACATTAATTAGTCTGTTATTACAAATTGAAACATAATACAGTATAATATCACATTAGAAATGTTTAAATACGAAGAAAATTTTTATCTTATCTAGGTCTCTTGAAATAGAGGTTGATGAACAATCATAGCAAATTAAAGAACCTGGACTAGGACATTTCTCAAGTTTACGATGCTTTTTTAAATACCAATTAAGAGGCTTGAGTAAACTACTATCTAAAATTATTTCATTTTCAAAATAATTTAAGAAAAATTGTTGATAACAATAATAAGTGACATAAGTGTCACAAAGAATGTACACATCATAGAACTAGGATCGTCTCAAACTTGTATAAAATGGTCTCTCGAAATGACGGAAATTACACCAGTGTTGAGACGTTTAAATCTTACCAAAACTATTGGAAATAATGTAAAATCAAACTGCTTTGTTAATGTCGTAGAAATACGTAACAGAATTGACCGAAAAATAAGTTCACTATACCAAATCGAATTAATAAATGCAATAGAAACCTTAGTGTTATGTGTGACGACGAGTACTGTGCAAGGAAGGGGTATTATGGCACTTTATGTGAGTGTAATTATCAAGAAAAAACATCTGATGTTGGTGAGGGATCGTTTTAGCACAAATCATACAACGATTTTTAATGGAGGTGTATGATGGTACTTTATCAAATTCTCATGGAAACTTTTTTTTTTAGAAAATCTTGAGAAAATAATTTTAATGGTGCGAAAAAGTATGGCGTTCGTTACCAATAATGCTTTATTGTACAGGGTGCCCCAGAAAGGGGTTTACACTGCTTGAACTTTAATAACTCGAACCAAAATAAACAAAATATGACTTTTTAAGTTACAAAGATGTTCAAAACATTATTGATGGTGTTCTAATGTGGAATATGTTCGAACTGTCCTCCATTTTCAGCGGAGTGGAACAAACCGATAAACATATGATATGTTTTTTTTATTGGAATTGATTCATAGGCAATCTCACTCATCTTTCGCATGGTGCCTAGCGTACTTGGTTTTGTGGCGTATACAATATTCTTTAGAGTTCTTCATAGAAAGAAGTTTAAGGGGATGAGATTTGGAGATCTGGGTGAGTACTAGATACTTCCTCGTCCGCCTATCCACCTCTCAACAAAGGTTTTATCCAGAATGCCGCACATCTCCATGGTAATGTTGCGGCGCGTTGTCTTTTTTTATAAAAAAAAAAACAATATTTATTTCGGTACAATTGATGAACAACTGGCACATTTCTTTCCCTGGAACATGTGAAGGTACTCTACATCTGTCATTATTCTTTTTAAAAATAATGATCTGACAAGTCTTCTGACAGACATAAAATACCACTCTACGAAGATTAACAGCTCCTTCTTCCATAATATGGGGATTTTCTCTTGCCCAGTACACAAAGTTGTGGTGATTGATAGTTCCATTCAATTTAGTAGTCATCTTATCAGATCAAACAGTGAAATCAGTCAACTGTTAATTATCGCAAATCCGCTCATAAAATTGGAGATGCCTATCTGAATAATCATCATTGATTGTGTGAAGGAACCTGGAAATGTAGGGTTTCCACTTTGCTTACTTTAAAATACGGTGAATACTTGATTTTCATACACATGTTTCAAGCATAGCTTGCCGTATGGACTTCTGAAGAGATCTTATGGAAGATTGTAATATTGCTTCCCATCTCTCTTTCGTTCACTACTGATGTATTCTTCCCACATTGTCTCTTCGTGAGATCACACATAGTTTCTTCCCTCTCAAACTTGTTACGTAAGTTTGTAATTGTTACACGTGGCGGTGGTGCAATATCAAACTTTGCCCGCCATCATCTCTGCACTTCTCTTATGTTCTCATATTTCAAGAAACACTTTTAAAAAAAAAACGTTCGTTGCTCAAAGAAAAAGTTCCCAGCTATCTTGTCAATTACGTGTCGGTACTGGCAACTTAACTGAAAATAAAATAAAAACAAAATAAATCAATGGCGAAAGAAAACAAGGAAATAAATATATGGCTACACATATTAGTCATGAGAGAGGCCAAATAACAACTTGGTCAGGTTATCTTTAATACCTTCTCTGTCCTTTAAACAAACAGTGCAAACTACTTTCTGCAACACTCTGTATTTTTTTTTAAATCTTCTGGCACAGTTTCTTTATTTAGATACTATATACAGGGTGTTTCAAAACAACACCGACAACGTTTGGGAGTTGATTCCTGACACCAACATAAGACAAAAAGTATAGACCAACCTGGGTGCATAAATGCGTCCTTTCAGAGTTATAGGCTGCCGAAAACATGAAATAATGAACTTTAAATGTCCATAGCTCCAAAACTATGGGACCTACCGTAATCGGGTCAAGACTTCACTTAGGGATTAACACCTACGCTATCCAAAAATTCATATTTCAGAATCCTAAGGTACTCACGCAACAATTTTTATAGAATGAGTTTGGCTACAAGCATATAATTTGAAGTATTCAACAACTATATCTACAAAAATTGTTGCGAAAGCACCACAGAATTCTGAAACTTGGATATTTGGATAGGGCACGTACTAGTTCCTAAGTGGTCTTGACCCGACTGCGGTAGGTCTAATAGTTTTGGAGCTATGGACCTTTAAACTTCAATATTACATGTTTTCAGCAGCCTATAACTCCGGAAGAAAGCATTTCTTCACCCAAGTTGGTCTATACTTTTTGTCTTATCTTGGTGTCAGGAATCACCTCCCAAACGTTGTCGGTGTTGTTTTGAAACACCCTGTATATGAAAAATAGACTGCTAAATAGCATACTCTGTATTTATATTCTTGTTCTTTTCATAACGATGACATTCACATTCTTCTGACAGTGGCACCCATGGTAAGCTCACTATCTTCTCTTGCGAGCCAAGAAAGAAAGAAAAGCAAAATAGAAACCTCCCAAAAATGAACTAAATAAGCACATGATACAGAAGCGAAGGAGAACTTCGTACTGAATTTTTGAAGCGTATTTTTGTGTCCATGTTGTTAACTACAGTACATCGCACTGTCAGCATTTTCTCATTCAAAGAAAGAAAAAAAGATAGGAACAAATAAGAATGGAAAGCAAGAAGAAATGAAAAGAAGAGAAATAGTCGAGAAGGTGGAGTAGACGCCACAAGGGACAGATTAGCATTAACGACTTTCACTTTTTCACTTGTGTACTTTTTCTTCCTTTCTTTCTCCTCTCCGTGTTCGGTGTACGAGATGAGACGAAGAAATGAGTGCTGACACTTTCTCTCATTTGGTCCTTTCGTGTGACTGAATACTACATGAACAAGTGGGAAGTAGCAATTACAGTTTCCCAGAATGTTTGGATCACCTACGCATCATGTATGGTAACAAATTAAGCATTGAGGCTATGGTGCAGTTATTGATCCCAGAGTACATAATTATGTTGGGAAGAGGATTAAACAATATATTACTCTTTGTACGTAATCCGTTTATCTAATAGGTTTTGGTTTTGGGTATTAACCGTATAATACTAGATATTTTGTGCAGTGTAAAGATTATATTTATTGCATCGTACCCGAAAAGAGCTTTTGTTGCATATTACAGGTTGGCAAAATGTGTATGAGTCAATTTTAGTTACTTTACTTTAATATTTTGCAACACTATATATTTGATGATTATACACGATATTTACCTTTAAATCGTACAACTATTCAACAATTTGGTTTGACCATACTTTTGCAGGTAAATTATTTCGCGCTATTCAGGATTGAAATCGGACTAATAGTAAATTCAAACTACTAAACCTGTGGTAAAATACTTATACGCAGTATTTTGTTGTTTTAACCTACAAAGTTACAAAGAAAATGTTATTATACAGAAATGATACAAAGAGTAATACAGCTATTAATCTTTCTTTCGTAATGATTAATGGCATACTATTTTTCAGGACACTGGCACTTATCGTGGAAACTAGTCATTCACAGATTTCACTATAATGTACATTTCCATGAACAATTACATCACCAACTCACTTATGGCTATATGGTTAATGTAGGCGCCTCCAGTGCAGGATACCCGTGTTCGATTTCAGATGGAAGTCAGGTCATATAATTCGAATCCTGATAAGTTCTAGATATGTGTCTCATATAGCTTGGGTGGTGAACGAGACGTTAAAGTACGAGGGCTGATCAACAAAGACTGAGACTAATTATTGTACCACAATCTCCTTTGTTGCCGAATGCTGGCACGTTTGATAGTTGAAAGAGTTGTGTTTCATATATACTCTCATTAGGTGGCAACATTGTCGTATCAGTAGGTTGGGAGTAGTCCACTGTGTTTTAGACACTGCTTCCATTTCGCCTCACAACGTGCTGTGTAT
Source organism: Thermobia domestica (assembly GCF_964235325.1). NCBI lineage: Eukaryota > Metazoa > Arthropoda > Insecta > Zygentoma > Lepismatidae > Thermobia > Thermobia domestica. Next base: position 125,534,024 of record NC_137455.1, on the reverse strand, counting down.
ATGCATTCAATGGATGTTACACGAGAAGAACAGTATGGAGCAATAAAGTTTTGTTTTCGCATTAACCATACAGCTTCTAAAACATACGAAAAGCTCAAGCAAGCTTACGGTGAAAGTGCATTACCTCAAACAACAGTGGTTTAAAGAATTCAAAGAAGGACGAGTTTTATGCGTTAAGCAAGATAGATCTGGTATTTCGGCCTCTGTTGTGACAGAAACATCAATACTGCTGCTGTGATTGTCCGTGAGGATCGAAGGATAGCATAACGTAAATTAAATGAAGTGTTGGAAATTTCATATGGTAGTACTTTTTCAATAATGCACGATCACCTCCGTGTGACCCGTGTTTGTGCCCATTGGGTATCACGACTGTTGACACCGGAACAAGTTTGCTTCGGATAGAACTGTTTTATTCCCTAAGTCCTATAGAACTGTTTTAAAACATATCCATTTATGGAGTTATGAGGAAAATTATATCGAAGTTGCTGTCTTTGAACTGTCTGTTATGACAATGGTAAAAGTGCCTGTGGTTGAAGACATTTCTGATTGCGCTTTTATACCAATTTGAGGACGCTGAATTTAATGGAACTATCCGAGGAGTCCAAGCATCACGAAAGAAAGAATGATCTCAAATTCGAGCTATTTGATCTCAAGTTTCTGAATAACGATAATTTGACTAAACCCTCCTTCACTTGAAACAGCAATCAGAGTAATGAAAATTTTTAGTGCAATGCAAAGTTCAGGAAACACAAATTGCAAACTTAATTTACAAATTCAATTGAAGATAAGACATGAAGGCATTTTATTTTTTATTTATTTGTTTATTTATTTATTTTTGTTGACATGGTCAGGTCCGAAAAATTAACTTTACGCACTGACAAATTAATCACACAGATCATCAGAATAGGTTGTAATTACTTTCTTGATTGTATCACTGTCACCCAAATTGTTTATTATTTTAGGAATGGCTTCTAAAATTGTAAAGTATTGCTCATTTCTTCACACCGATAATCCATCTGAGATACAATCTTGTGTACGACTACCTAAAAAAATTAATTAAATTGATCTTCTTTAGGTTCTTTTGAAAGTGTTTCAGATGCTCCAGCGCTATGTCAATCAGATTCATCGAAGAAAATCTCTGAAAATGAAAACTGCGTCATTCCCAATGTTAGAAGATTCCTTAAGTGATCTCCATCGTGGCTAAGCGGTAAGCGTACGCGCCTTTGGCGCGGGAGACCCGGGTTCGATTCCCGGCAGGAGCTCAAGTGGTTCGGACTCCACGTTAATCAGTAGGTTCATGTCTCATATAGCCTCGCTGCTGAACGGGACATTAAACTCAAAACCAACTCAACTCAAATTCCTTAAGTTTGTTGGTCATACACCTCTTACATTCTTACCCATGGTTACCTTAAGAGCTTTACCGTTGCTCATCTCCGTATCAAAAGAGTTATCTTTTGACTGCAGAATCTAACCCTTATATTTACATGGTCTAAAATTTCCCTCCAAACATGGAAGAAAATCAATTGCTCAAACTTGGAAAAATAGTTAATCATCCCATTTACTTTTGCTTTTCCATTATAAGACAAACTGCATTGGCTTTGTGAATTTTGTAAAGTTTTGTTATTTCTGGTAGTTTTTTCTGCTATAATTCGAGTAATCTCTATCTCGTTTAAGAAAGACTACCTAGGAATCGCCCACCAATATATTTTAATAGTCTACTGGACTGGAAAACAACCAAGTCGCAATACAAAAATCACTAAATTTTTGTATTATCAGTAGACTAAACTTAATTCTTGTACCAAAGAGCATTTCAAAGATAATTAAACTCATACTAGCAAACCCGCACATCCTGCGCAAGCGCAGGACACTATTGTTGTCTGAATGACTGAATATGATACAAAATTTAAAATATTTATGCCTAGCAAAGTAGTTTTAGTAACACGTTAATAATATCTTTAATTAAGAATTTCTCGATAATTACTCGAATTTAAGATGTCCACGAATCTAAAACGCACTCCGATTTCGCAGGGTTAAATTAAGGAAAAATAGTAATAGCCTTTACAATTACTAAAGCGCTCTTTAATATTGGTCATGAGGAGCACACGATCAAAATTATCCCAGTCCCGAATGTCATGCATGTTGAAAATTTGATCGAGATTGGTTGGGTGGATCAAAAGTTAAGTTCTATTTATTTTTATATATTAATCTCCCTTTCCTGTCCTGTCCCCTACGTGCTACCATTAAAGCAAAAATATTTTAAAAATCCAGGCTCGAAACTCATCTATGTTGGAAATTTGATCGAGATCTGTCAAATGGTTCAAGAGTTATTAAGTTTTACTTATTTTTATTTATCTCTCCCCTCCCCTCCTACTACCTAAGCTCTACCGTCAAAGGGACATGATAAAAACCACCCCAGGTCCGAACTTCCTCTATTTTTATAATTTGACTAAGATCGGTTCGCTGGTTTAAGCGTGATGAAGTCACAAAGACAGTCACTTTTATTTTTATTTTTTTTTACATATATGTCAACCTTCCCGTCCCCTACATTGTGCTGTCAAAATAAAATGATGAAAACATCCCAGATCCGAACCTTATCTATGTTAAAAGTTTGATCGAGATCGGTCGGGTGATTCAAGAGTTATTTTTATTCATTTTCATATATTTACCCTCTCCCCTCTCCTAAAATCTACCATCAAAATGAAATAACAAAAAACTTCCCAGGTTCGAACTTCATCTATGTTGGAAATTTAATAGAGATCGATCGAGTAGTTCAAGAGTTATTAACTCACGAACATTGTCACTTTTATTTTTATAATTTATGGATTTTTGTATATCTCCCCCACCTCCCGTTCCCCTACGTTATTCTGTCAAACTGAAATGGTAAAATCCATCCCAGGTACGAAAGTCATCTATGTTGAAAATTTGATCAAGATCGGTCGTTTGGTTCAAGAGTTATTAAGTATTATTTATTTTTTTATAATTCCTCCTCCTCCCCCTCCCATAAGTTCTACCTTCAAAGTGAATAGCTGAAAACACTTCGAGGCCAGAACTTATCTACGTCAAAAATTTGATAGAGATCGGTTGGGTGGTTCAAGAGATTAAGAGTCACAAACATAGTCACTTTCGATTTGGATCTGAAGTTTTTTGTTCACAGACACCGCTATTAATATATAGATATTTAAATCTGATATTGTTCATCTGTTGAAAAATTATGAAAAATTTAAAGAAAATATAATTTTATCATGTTTCCGTCAAAAATGTCTGGGTTCCCGACATTTGTCGAAACTTTCCCACCCCTCTTGTGGGAATTACGAAAAAGTAAGGAACAAATTAGTAACAAGCTGAAACTTGGTACAGATGTTGGGAATGATGTTTTAAACTACATACTATAACTCCCCTGAAATTCCACCTGACCTTCGCCCGCCATATTGGAAAACGACCGCTGGAAGTATCAAATACAAAATACCCAGATAAAATAGCAATATCTTGGTTATGATTGAACATAAAGAGATAAATTTAGTGCCGTTTTATAGAACATAGATAACACAATATTTTTTACAGAGAAACAAGTTTTCATAAAACGCATACTTTTAGAAATATTTAGCTCTAAATTCTAAAATTCCGAAAACTCTCTCATTTAAAACTGATTTAAAATTTTATTGAACTTAGGAAGTAATTAAAACAAGTTGAAATTTTAAATGATATACTAAAATCCCACAACTTATTCGTTCGCCATATTGGAAAATGTCTAAATATCCGAAGTAATTGAAGGATGATATTTTAAAACTGAAATACGAAGTCTGGACCGGGCTAAATATCGGAGAAACTGTAAATGCAGTCGATCGTAAGTAAATTGGGAACAACATTGGTGGGAGGGGGTTAACATTATGATTTTGTTAAGGTTGGCGTCCGCCATCTTGGTGGCTGCCATCTTGGAATTAACTTGTTTATTTTAAATGGCAACATGGTCGTATGACATACTAAACAACATCCTCGTTCGAAGAGAAACCCAACTGTAAGGTTATTTTTCCAAAATCTGCAACGGTTTTGAATTTGTGAATAGAATTAGAATATGTTACGTGTGAAATGCTGTAAAATGTGCTGTGCGAAATTTGGAATTGAAGGATTATTTAAAACAAGCTTTGTGATATCTCATATTACTATTCTTTAATAACCAGAAAGAGAGAAAGCTCACACATGAGACAAATACAATCACATGACATGTTCAACATATCCATTGTTCTGTTGTATGTACATCCTTAACCGTGCGACCGAGTGCTTGTGCACTCTGCGAAGCATTGTCGGTGATACTTGTTCACAGGCCGTATTGATTCTCTTTTTCAGGAGGCCAATAATTTTAATTTTACACTGGTAGACACCGCAGATAAATATTCAACTGTGTTAGGTCGAGGGATCTTAATAGCTTCTCAACTAGTCCATGCCGACCTATCCTGCAACCGGGAAACTGTTCATTGAGCCATCGATTACGTTACGACCATAATAGGTGATATGCATAAAAGTGAGATCTTACTCTTTGCTCAAGATTTTTTTAGATTAATCTCAAAGTTGTATGCATGAAAAGCGAGACAATGTGACGTCATTTGAGTTTAATCTCAGATAAATGAGTAAATACTAGGAACTAATGAATCAAACTGTGATTTCTCACTTTTCGTATGCATAAAGTTGAGTATAATCTCAATTAGCTGAAATTTAGCTGAAGTTTTTTTTGACCACCTCAGTACCTATTTCCCTTGTCTCACAGCGTGTGTGAGAGTGGATGAAAATGGTTGAATTTATGGATATGGAATCAAGAAGAAAAGTGTACAAAGTTGGGAGAGACTCTGATGTTTGTAACTGTAAACGTCTTTATAGACTTCAAAACAAAAATGTACAAGTGATGGCACAGAATTTGCTTGGGGATTTACGGAAACTAGATGTGGGGTTCTGAATAATGAGAAAAGTTTTCTTGCGTTATGTTGGGGACCCTGGCTTTTAAACGGAAGTTGCAGAAGATATTGGCGTTCATCAGTCCACAGTATCAAGAAATAAATGGGAAGTTGTGGCAAAATGTAAATGAAAAGCTGAACAATGACTAAACTTTTCCTCAACCGCTGCAGCGCTTCAGAATGCGAGAACTGTATGGCGTAAAAAATATATGTTTCCCTACACTATAGGGTTAATGTACTGCACACACATTCTTATCAAGAAACCAACAGAACATAGGGATGAATATATTAACAGAAGAGTAACTTGTCTTACTATTCTTGTTACTTTTTTTTTTAATTTTGTATGTGTATGAGACGTTTGTAACCTTCATGAGCTTCCTTGTTAGTACTGTACAGCGTTCGTTGCAGTATAATTGAAGCTGGAACACCTGGAGAAAGAGTGCAGTACCTAGAATGGCAAGACCTATCACATTGCACTCTTAACTATAAATAAATACAATAAATATAAACATATTAAAATAAATATAATAAATAAATAAATACATATTAATGTAGAAGAACTACTTCTTGTTCTTTGGCAATTCATAGTGGAGACCATCTTAGGGTCACCGATGCCCCGTGCACTTCCGGTTTCAACATTTCAACATTTTAGATTTGGAGCTTCCCAAACAATTTTTCTGTTTATTTTAAAACTTTGACTCCCGTCGTTTAACCTCTTCTAGATGTTTCCGGGAACCGAGATAGCCATTTTTAAAAATCTCCTGAAACCCCTAACACCGTTGCATAAGATATCATTTATGTTTTGTTTCTCCATCACAAATGCAAAACTGTTGTCTTTTTATGTTTATATATATAAAATTAAGTCACTATGTTTGTACTCTTAATCTCTTGAGCCACCCGACCGATCTCGTTCAAATTTTCAAGATAGATGTGATTCAGACCTGGGATGGTTTTTATCATATCACTTTAACGGTGCAACTTAGGGGAGAGGGAGATATTTAAATATGATCGAAAATGACCTATATTAGTATCGAATCCATAGTTTTCGGGGTCGTTGAGATGATCAGTGACACTTCGGACCCCGTCTAAATTCAAATTCTGCCTTGCAACTTGGGGAAGAGAGAGGGAGGAGATGTATAAAAATGATCGAAAATGACTAGTCGAATCCATTGTTTTCGGGTTCGCTGAGATGGAAAATGACACTTCCGATGCGATGCCCCGCAACATGGCAGGATCTATAAAATCATCGAAAATGACCGATATTAGTGCCGAATCCATAGTTTTTGGGTTCCCTGAGATGAACAGTAGCATTTCTGATACCGTTTATATCCAAATTCAGCCCCGGAATTTGGGCGAGATGGAGGGGAAGATATATATATATATATATATATATATATATATATATATATATATATATATATATATATAGATAGATAGATAGATAGATAGATAGATAGATAGATAGATAGATAGATATAGATATATATATATATATATATATATATATATATATATATATATATATATATATAGATATATAGATATATAGATATATATAGATATATATATATATAGATATATATATATATATATATATATATATATATATATATATATATATATATATATATATATATAAAAGTAATAAATAACCGATATCAGGGAGCGCTTCAGTAATAGTAAAAAGTGACTGACTAAGGAACATATTACTAATTTTTTTTTATATTTTAACCCAGCGAAGCGGGTAATCGACACTAGTCTAATACTAATTGGCTCCTCAAACTTGAAACAGAGATACACCTGTTAGTGCTGAGAAGTTGGTCGTAACTGTTTTATATTGCTGGAATATTCCTATAATGTTGGAAAGTAGCCGTAGTTTAATCTCTACTGCAACAGAAAACAAAAATCATGCTTTTGTGCTGGATCAGTCACGGTACTTTTATAACATGTTTTCACTCGCTGCATAGCCTACCTGTTAATTCAAGATTTAGAGAATGAAAGGAAATAAACATCTCCGCCTTCATTACGTCATTTCTGTATGAAACGTCATCAAAGCCAAGTTCACATGAAATGGAATTGTGTGTCACATTGAGAACAGTCTCATTCGCTATTCGTTCTTTTTATGCATGCGGATTACGAGTAAGAACTTACTTGTAGATTAAGCTCGTTCGAGAAGTGAGATCATACTCACTAATACTTACTCATTGGATATTACCTAATATGGCGGTGTCCCATCTTGTTGCCAATATTGAGGCAATCTCCCTTCTTCGTTCATGAAAATAGTATAACAGTGTTTTCAAGCATATCTCCGTATTGTGCAGCATCCAAGGTCCCATCAACGAAAACAGGTTCAAAAAGTTTTCACCACGCCATTAACTTATCTGCACCTTGCATCTTTGATGCATCTATTCAATTAAGACTTGTATTAGTCCATTACCGAACATTTTGCGGAGTACCGAGAAATCCTGTGGTAAAGTTTTTTTTTTTTTTTTTTTAATCTGGAATGGTTTTGAAGTTGTGAATGGATTTAGGATAGATTTTGTTACCTTTTAGGCTTACATTTTGTTGTGTGTGGAGTATTGTATGGACGAAAACTGTCTCTTTATTTTTTTTCTTGTAGGTAAGACGGGATGCTAACTGGAGAGAAAAGAATCGAAATTATCCTTTTGGCTGAAGGACACAGTTCAGCAATAATAGCAGCCGTCTTCAATGAGCGATATTTTAATCGCGTTATTTCAATGAGCGGTTTTTTGGTTCACTCTATGAAGAAACTAAAAACTACGGGAGATTTATTGAGTACTTTGGGTAAAGAAGTACAGTGCGTTGAAAGAAAGCTGAATGTTCCTTCTGCTTCGAAAGCTGAAGTTGTAAGGAAAAGAATTGAAGGATTTGTTTGAGAAAAACATTGGCTATAAAACCCTATGTATAATATCTGAAGTATGGGAAGGCCAAAACGCAAGTGAAGTTGTTGGTGTGAATATTTGTGATATGTCCTTTTTCAAATACGCTAGGATAACATCGTGTGATGTAGAACTTTCCTTTTCTCAATATAAGGCATTACTCTGTGACAAAAGGCATGGCTTTACGATGAACAATTTGAAAAAGTCGTTAGTTATTCACTGCAATGCCCATGGAATTTCGACATCTGATGAATAAGAGCTATGTGTGAGTACTAGTATTTTTTTTATGTTGGGCGTTTTCCCATACTTTTCCTTGTTATTTTTTGTTAAATATTTATTAACTTTTAGCAAATATTGTTTTCATTTTTAGCACATAAAAAATAAATATTTTACAGTTTTTTAGCACATAAAAATCCGGGTCGTAGTTATAGATGTCTATTTGTATGTGAGATCCCGACCGCCTATATTGTTTCATACAGAAAGTACGTACAGACAGTTATGCAGAAAGTATTATAGACCATGCGTTTTCAGTCATATTTAATACGTTTACTATACGTTAAGTCCAAAAACTACAGGATTTACAAATGGAACATACGATTAAAGTACGCTACATACATTTTTTCTCAGTGTATGCATACTTATTTTTCCCACTAATTGCACCATACTTTAAGTATAAAAAAGCAAGGTTATGGGAATCTACGACATATATATATAGCAATGTAAAAACTACGAATATAGGATCATACTGTTAAAAAGGATTTTATGAAGAAGCCTTAGAAACTGAAATTATATTATTCTGCGACAGAAAACATGGAATGAAAAATATTTTAAAAAATAAAGCATTTTCGTTGAAACCTCAAAGATGATGGAGGATATTTGACACATATAGATTTCATCTTTACAATTGTATTACTAGCAATACTTTAAATACTTTAACACGTCACACACACAAAATATATATACGCACACTTACGCATGTTGACGTCATCATATTGTGGTCAAAAGGTAGCAAATAGCTGCTAGTGGATCAATAATATAAATCACTGAAGCGACAGTTAACACGTGTACCCTGAGAAAACCCAATTATGGTCTCTGTATCGCTTGCATCAGTACACAATCGATCTGCAATAACACACGACATCCATGCTGTATGAATTGCATAGAGTACAGGATATATAGGTACGCTCAATTCAAACACCTGCCGATTAGTACAAAGGACCGGTTTTTTTCTTTTTTCATTGTTTCTTTAAAATGAATTTGTCATGTTGTTTGCATTTTTACCAACAGTGTAATGCTTTTTTTAAGGGAAAGTACGAAGTGATAGAACATTTGATTGTAGTAACAGTGTACAAACAAAATATGCTATCATTTCATGACCATAATTTGTGATTTTTACTTCCATGATTTCGTTATAAGTCTTTACTAACATGTTTGATCTATTAATATATTTTTTATTTAAAAGTTAAAAATAAGTTGAGTTGAGTTGATTTTGAGTTTAACGTCCCGTTCAGCAGCGAGGCTATATGAGACGTGGACCTACTGATTAACGTGGAATCCGAACCACATGAGCTCCCGCCGGGAATTGAAAAAGTTAAAAATAAGTTTAAATTAAAATAACACACCGAAAGAGACATTTGATATTGAAATAGCTTCACATTTTATTATTATGCTTATAATATTGTTTTTTAACTTTAAGATTTTCACATTTTCTGAAAAAAAAAATCTGCTAGAATAGGATAATACTAAAATTGTATAATAATATTTTAGTACTGAGAAAAAAAACAGAAGGTCGTTTAAGGTTCATGGTAACTAATTTGATTGCTAGGATTTTATCAGTGGCAGCATGCACAAATACGTCAGACAAGTTGGTCTGGGTAGTTCGATAGTGCTGTGTGTTGACTTGCAGGAAGGCTTGCTGTTAGGTATGTAAGTGATCATATAACTTCAAAAATTACGGCTTTTTGGGAGAATTACATTTATGCTCCTTCCGACATTGACTATCTATATATATAAAAGAGAACGTACAAATCCTTTGTCCGCTCATCACGCTAATACGGCTGAACCAATTTCTTTTATTTTTGGGGGGTTATTAGGATTTGGACCCTAGATGGTTTTTATCATATCACTTTAATTTTCAATTACCAGTGTCTTGAGATAATTGACCATTCAGGTGTCCATTACGTACAAATCCTTTGTTAGTTCATCATAGGTATAAAAATAAACGTATTTGTATGCAACCCGCATGACCGTGTCACTCGGCGGGTTAACATAAATGACAGGCGTTATAATGGTTTTTATCATATCACTTGAAAGCGAAAAAGTAAAAATTATCTAAGTAACAAAGTTTATTGCGTTCGGGGGTGACCGCAGCGAAGCGGGGCGGGTTAACATAAATGACAGGCGATATAATGTTAACATTTACTGCAATCTTCTATGGTTTTTATCATATCACTTGAAAGCGAAAAAGTAAAAATTATCTAAGTAACAAAGTTTATTGCGTTCCGGGGTGACCGCAGCGAAGCGGGGTGAACGCTGCTAGTATTATAATAAAATAAGTAAACAAAAAGTTCCCGTGTGTCAAATAAATGAATAAACGTTGAATGAATCGCAACAAAACAGATACCACCACTATTGCTGGACCCTCCTATATTGAGCATTGTAGATATCGCAGGCCTGGGCGTATCCCGATGTAATACTAAACGTGACAAAAGAACTAACCTTCTCAAATAACAATAGCAATGGTAGTACAGTCTTCCTCGCTACCCGTGAATCGCACAATTGTGCAAGTAACATATAATAAAGAAGCATAAGACTCGCCCCGCATATATTACAAAGAAAAAGACAGGCAGTTGAGAGCTATATGAACGACACCTTCCAGAGGATAGAAAGCCGTGGTAGTGTCTATCGAAATATGAAAACAAAAAGCCATTTCCTATTGTCTCCGTGATTTCAGATGTCGTTCTAACTAGGAGATGAATTTGTGGAAAGTTTTGCACCTGGCTTTCTGTAGAAATCGAGTTTGTTGATTGATTGCATTAAATTGGATATAAGTGTAGCGTCGTTTTTAGCATCGAGGTTACAGGAGGCACGGACCTACAACTTAACGTGATATTTGAACCACATGAAATTCGGGTTTTCCACCTCAGAGGTGTGTATGCTAACCATATAGCCATAAGGGACCTCCGAGTTCGTGGATGGACGTGATATTCAAACAGGAAGTGTTAGAAACCAACCATTTCCGGTTTAACGTTGAACACTATAGAGGAAAAACAGTAATAGGTAGCCAGTACCGGTTTCCTGCAATCGACGAAGCGTCCCAAGAATACATTTCAGTTCCATCCTTAACCTTCTACTAAAAGCCGAAGTGATAGATGTCCGGTACGACTTTCTATTTAATATTGATCTACATAGAGCAAAAACTATAAATCACAGCGAGAGGAGTTTTTTTAAATCGATTTATCGCTCTATGAATAGATACCATATTGTTTTTTAACTATCTTTTCAAACCGGAAGTAGCAGAAATCAACTTCTTCTGGTATTATCGTTATAGCTATGGAGTAATATGCTATTCCAAGGGAAGGTTTTTACGTATAAAATATTGTTTTAAATTGAGAATTACTTAAGTATTTGAAGAGAAAATAATTCCTACTACGCTTTGAGAAAAAACTTATCCTGTACCGTCCTGCAACCAGAAATTCAACCAAGTCAAGTGGCTTGCATATAACCAAGAGATTACGAAAACTTTTTAGACGCCTTTCTTCAAATGATTTAATACTGTATGGTGATGGATGTTTAAATCATTGGCTATGTCATGCCCGTTTAAGCGCTTTATTATTATTATTTGATTTTTAGCGCTTTTATTATTTTCTGGCTTTTAGTACCTGTTTTCAAGTCGATTCATTAAAGAAGTATTTATTTCTAAGTTTTTGATTCAACAATGAACGCTATTGTTATGAGTGTCGAAACGGATTAAGAAATGTAAGATTCTGCTTTCGTGTTATATCAGTGATCTGGCTGCCATAAACAATACACGAAGAATACACTTATCTCCCAGAACCATTGTGCTGTAATACACCGATAGCAAAGAAGATGAGGTTCTTTCCAGCTCTTCAAATTGGATTTCTTATATACTGTTTGTGTAATTAACAATGCTTTTGTAACAGGGTTTTGTCACACGTTATGGTATATACTTATAAGGGAAGCTTATGCAGTTGCTGCAAATTCAGTAATTGTCTCTTAAATGCGTCTGTCAAGTGCAAATGTGTTCGTTCATTATCTTTAAAATTTACTTGAAAAAAGTTACTAGTCAAATATTGTTTCCATAACTTCTTCCTAATGAGCGGTAAATATAGACACCACATTGATAGGTCTTTTAAACTAGAAGTTCTCTTATATAATCACAATGTGATTTAGTACTTAACAAAAAATACTCATTACTTTGCTGTATGAAGTAAAAATTATCACACTATTATGAGACATAAGACAGGTTATCACAAAACTACCAAAGGTCAAAGGAAATACTTTAATGAAGTATCTGTACTTTTAGTCTTTACTAATTAGATGTGCATATCTATAGTGCATTGACAGCACGAGTCACTTGGATCACGACTTTTGTCCAAGTCATGTGAGTTTGTGTCTTTGGTATAGCTTCTCAAATCTAATCTGACCAGGCTAAAATATCAGTTCTATAACATTTCCATAGAGTTTAATACTAGATTAATGAAACTGGAACTCGAACATTCGAAATTCAGTGATACATTTCTTGATCAAGATAACATGCCTTGGCTATTTCAAATATAATTTCACAATTATTCGTAAATTGAAATAAAATGATTTTTAGTATGCCCTTTTGACTACAGGAGACGGAAGATTAATGAAAACGAATGATTGTGAAAATTACTATTTTTGTTATAACAACTGGAATCGAACCCAAGATCCAAAGACACACGTATTAGCCACTAGACCAGTGGAGAAGACTACATTTCATTCGTCTTCCCATACCAAAAATAATGCAGTGCTTGTGAAGACAGACTACACAAAGTATTCAAACAAACATTGTTGCAATGTCCAGCCATGCACACGACACTATAACTAGGCATTGAGCCTGTTGTGTTGTCCTTATTAAACAAGTACATAAATCCTTCATGGCAAGTTTTACAGGCTTATCTGGCTAAATTTTGATGGTTTCTAATAAGAAAAGCGTGTAGCTTTTATTTTATTTTCTGTGATTACCATGCGTTTACACTCTAATAAACTTGTAGTTATCTTTGAGTGCAATGCTTTGTCATACAGACCCACACAAGAGAGGACTAAATTAAAAATTTAGTGAGAAGAAAGGATAGAATCATATTTATTAGAATTATGTTAGCAAATTTAAACATACTCTCCATGTTACGTCATCTCTGGGTCTGTCCTGTCATCACAGGTTATACGAGATACGAATCTATCCCATCTCAATGACCAAAAATAAACAAGTAAACAAAACAGGAAAAGCATTCTGAGAATTATTTCTTTCAAATTCAGCATAAATTAAACCAACGGGGAGAAGAAAGAAACGCTAAATTAAAAATCAAGTTTTACTCTGATTTTTTTCTTCCTTTCTCCACCTAAAGACAGAAATATTGAGAAGCTTACATCAATACTGAGAAGCTTAACCTTAATTATGCAGCAAAGTTAAAGAATTATTCTTAAGGTGCAGAAAGGAGATAAATCCAAACGGAAAATCGAGTTTGAATTTGGTACTTGATTCTTTCTTACAATTTTCGTTTCAAATTACAAAAATATCAGTTCAAATTGTAATTCTTTCAATAGCGTACATTACTCTCACACAAAAACAAGTAACTTACCATCCAATTATCTTCCAGAACTTTCAAGTGATTGAAAGGATTTGAGTGTAAAATATTGAGAAAATAACTTTCTCCAAGTTATATGAAGTCATAATTGAACCGTCTCACTCACTGCGACCAGTTATTAGAAGAAACTATTGGAAGCTAGGTGGTCATTATAAGTCAATGACCACATAGCTCGCAAAAGTTTCTTGACTTATAACTTTTCTGACAACTAATAATGTTTCTGTTGTTTTCAGAAGTTCGTGACAAAATATTGTTAACGAAAAAGAATCCTTCATCAATAATGTACAATAAGAAGGAGGGTTTCATCGGGGTCGCGAAGATAAGTGGAAGAGATAAATATAATTAGAATCGAATACCGGAAAATATTTTAAATATTATTTTGAATTTTGTTCTAATAGGCATAATTTTATTTATTTATTTTTTTACATACTGTTAAGAACAACAAAAAATAGGTCTACTAAACATTTCCAATAGGCGCAGACTTGTTTAAAAATCAATTTAAATGAAAGAGGTATGATATTAAACTAATGAGATCTGTATATTAAAATACCAGAAAAATACACTGCTCCACAAAACAAGCAACTCGAAGAAAGTGGCAGAAAATAAAATGACACGATTACTGCACCAAGTATAATGAACAAACAGACGGTCCAGATGCACAATGCAACACAAGTGAAGACGAACAATACAGTTAGGATGTACAGAGTGACCAAAAAGTTCAGCACAACGATACCTCAACAGGTGAAGCTGGGTTGTGCTAGGGCATAGGCAGTCAATATGGCAAACAAGCAACAGCTATACAGGCACGACATCTGGCCTCCATGCTGCAAATCAGAGTGTTGATCAAGTCTTGCTGCAGATGGCACCACTCCTCGAGGAGAGCTGTTTGCAGGTCAGGGAGAGTGCGTGCTGGTGGACTGCGCTGCGCTATTCGCCGCCCAAGAGCATCCCACACATGCTCGATGGGATTCAAGTCCGGCGAATATGCAGGCCATGCAATACGCGTAATGTCTTCGCTCTCCAGATACTCGGACACAAGATGTGCAAGGTGTGGGTGGGCATTGTCATCCATGAACAGGAAGTCTGAGCCAAATGCTCCGCGGAAATTGGTCACATGTATATTGAGAATTTCATCCCGGTACCGTTGTGCTGTCAAAGTGCCATGTTGCACAATATGAAGGTCCGTTTTCCCATCCAGCATAATTCCACCTCACACCATAATGGAACCACCGCCATAGGACGGCCGTTCAGCAATGAAGTTTGGATGATAGCGTGTTCCTGGCTCTCCGTCACACTAAAGTACGACCAGAATCAGACGACAGGCTGAATCTCGACTCATCGGAGAACATGACACGCGCCCACTGGTGTTCACCCCATGCAACATGTTTCTGACACCATATATAACGAACACTTTTGTGCTCCAGTTTCAATGGCACACACAGCACAGGCCTTCTTGCATACAGTTCTGCTCTATTGAGCCGCCAACGAACAGTTTCAGAACTCACGCGTTGTCCTGTAGCCTGAAACAACTCATTGGCCAGTTGAGAGCATGAAGCTTGACGATTACGTTTGGCAGACATTGTAGGAAATCGGTCATCGACGACCGACTTCTTCTTCGGATGGCCTCCTGCATGACGTCTACTGACTTCACCTCCAGTTTGGAAGCGACTACACAGCCTCGACACAACACTTTTATTCACGTTGAATTCCTGCGCCACTTCCACTTGCGATCGACCCAATTCCAACCGCCTAATTATTCGCCCGCGGTCAAAGACACTGAAATGTCGTCTACCAGCCATTGCAAGGTGTATACCCCACACAAAAATCTCTAACTCAATGCTTGGAGCCTCGGACACTACTGGGCTGTGGTGTACGCCTCACGGCATAATGTGTTCACCGCGCTTACAACGGTGGTGCTTATGCGATAGAGTGAGTGCTCGCCTTGCCTGTGTGTTTCTGTGTATGTGCATGCCACTAACCAGTGTTAAATGGGCCCCACACGTCACTTATACCACTTTCTCTCGGGTTGCTTAAGTTTTGTGGAGCTGTGTATAAATACAATAAACCCTGCATGAAATACAATTAAAATTGAAAGATAATGAGATATCTGTGTTGCTTTTGTTACAAATAGCTATGTTGCGTTTGTTGATAAATCAACAATGGACAAATAATTCTGTCAACAATAAAAGAAATTGCTTTTGTTTACGTTCCTTTTGTTGCTTTTTGCAGAACTGTACACATATATATATATTGTGTGTGAGCGAATAGTCTTTTTTCCAGCAAGCCGGCTTAATGAAGATACATTTTTGGTGTGGGAGTTTATTTTTCCTAAATGTTAAATGTAAACAGTGGCTGACCTAGCCCAGGGCCGGTCTTTAAAAAAAAAAGTGCTATTATTCCTCAGTGCTCGATTTTGTGCGTGCGAACATGTTTGTAGACAACAATGAACACATTTCATCGTTGAAAGAACAAAATTTTTAAGTCGCTTGTTAGAACAGAGCTACATGCTTTTCTCATTGTTTCAAAAAGCGAAAAAAATGGATATAGTTGGTTTTGGTACTAGACTCCTCAAATATACCATGCAGTTTGATAAGACAGTACTAAGATAATCTATGATGATCGAGTCACTGGCAACTATATAGGCTATATAAGAAATGGGGCGCTCAGACCACAGGGGAATACTACAGTTGTGAGAAAAAGAAACACAAAGTTTTTACGGTATATTTAGCCCTCCATAGCGCGTGGTCAATTGTAACATCAAGGCGCGCGCGCGCAGTCTCACTCCGCAATATTTATTTATCTTAATTTTAATCTGTATTTTGCTTTGAAGCGATATTAAACTGTTTCATATTTTCTTTGCAACGTTTTTGACAATTGCGCACGTACTATATTTTACAGCACAAACTCTTTTAATTCTAAGAAAACCAAAATTTCTCTATCCGTGGAGTGTGACTTCGTGGCATGTGTCGGGTTAAGGATAGGAAAAGTTAACACATTTTTTTCACATTATAAACAACAGTTATTTACAATATCTGGACATGAAGCTTTTAATTTTTGAAAAGGCTTCATATAGAGATCTGTAAGGTAAAATATGTTCATAATGGCGAAATATTAACTTGATTCCCTTGTGCAATGAACGTGCCAAATGTTATTTCGAACATTCAGTAAGAAAAACGAAGGAAATAACACACAATATGGTTCTCATTACGTAAGCACAGTTGTACTTAGAACTACACAATCTCTTTTGAAATGTTTTTATCTTTATTAATTCATTTACATGAGTTAATGTTATCGATTATACTTTACATTTTTTTGGCCTCTACCCTATCTGAAAAGTCAACTTAAGATTGCGGGAACAAAAGCCTAGTTTGCATATCATCTTCCAAGTCACAGAAAATACTTTTGACTTCATTGATACGGGAAACTGTGCAGTCTAATGAATTTTAGATTGAAAGCTTTCCCTAAGACAAATTGAAATAATATATCAGTACCAATCATAACTTATTAACAACTCCCTTTGCTGTACCTTGTGAGTGAAAATTTGCTTAACTAATGCATGTAAGTATAAATGTTCAGATACAATACAGTGTATAGTTTCTTGGTTCAGTTTAATCTCATCATTGAGCCAAAACTAAATGAGAAAATTTACACGAATCATATTGTGAAACACTGGTGCTTTAAATCAATAACTGATGCATTTTCCATTCTGTCTTTTTTTAAGGAACGATACTCTGTTGTTTTCTTATGTTCAACCTAGAAACACACGACGTATGTGTTTTTATTTGCAAATATTTTCAGAATATTAATTAATGCAAGTGAATGTGTATACAGATCAAATATCAGTTTTGAGTTTGAGACCAAATTTCCATAACACTGTAAGTTGGATTATCTTTCCTGCGAAAAGCTTCGTACCAAATAAAAGATAGAATCTACATCTGTGTAGGTCTTTGTTGATACAAAGCAAATCCAGAGCCGAGAAGCCCTTTTCACACTCTAGCCTCTGTGAGTTGATTAGCGAAATGCGAAGAGAACAAAATCAGGTTATGGTAACAGCAAGGAATGAACAGTGGCGGACGGAAATGAACTTAATATAAGAGTTAACTACTGTGTATGTAGTTTGCGAGTGTTAAGTTCTTGTGCAGATATAATGCTCGTTGTCTCGTGAAAACGACTATTCTATGCTTGTATTCATTATCACGTAAGCTCCGCCGTCGACATTAAACTCTGATGAAAATTCTTGCTACAACACGATTGGGTAAGGAGATTTCTGGTGCTCAATTGAGGGTGATTACAATAATAACATCCGACACTGAGCTAATGCGCGTACATATACACCCATCTGACATACATTACTGAGCTGTTAGTACTACTATTGTAAGATAACAATATTTCAATATCCAAGCAAGAATATAGCTTAAATCAATAAAGGATTAAAGTGTCGAAAGGTTCTGCAAATTGATGAACTTTAAACATTTCGTATACATTTCCTATATACTTTAAGGTAGAGAAATCTTACTGCAACAGCTCTCCAAAATACTGAATACGATTCAAGTAAAAGAAATTATACCTCCAAACCAACATTGGTTAACTTAAATTTAATCTGTAGCAGAACATTTGGTCTTGAAATAACTTCGCCCACAAATTAATGTAATACAAATCCCTCAGAGTAAGACTTCAAGCAGATAAATATTGTGAATGTGCGTAGTTTGATAACGGATAAAGATGTTTCGACTTCACTCCGGCAATAGAAATAGACTAATCTAATTTAACAATAAGAAATCAAATTTAGCATAGAGAAGCATGTTTTATGGGAGGAAAAACTGAAAGATATTCAAGAAAACAAGTTCTGCTGATTACTAAACATTACACCTTGTACAAACACACATTTTGGTATAGACCTTACTAATGGCAATAACATTACTAATTAATGTAATTTTACTCTTCTGAGCAGTATATGAGTTGACAACATAAACCATAAAGACCTATTTGTTTGTATTTAGACTTTCTTTTATTACTTTTATTACATCATTACTTTCAGACATGTAGTTTCTATAATTCGAATATCTACAATTCTTTCAATTTTCTATAATTTAAAATGGATGAGGTCAAAGCTACCTCAAATTATTGAATACTTCGATTAAACGGGAACATGTTTTAAAAAATATATAGATTTTAAGCACTGCTCTAAGACAGAAGGAGAAGAACAAGAGCGGAGCATAGCCTTTATAACGAGATACTTTGTATCGGTCCATAATTACATATATCTCGGGCAGAAAGTGCTTTTACACAAGCACTATACCTGTTATAATGTTAATTAAAAATAATAAAAGAAGAATGTTTTAATATATAAGAAATATACCTTATTGTCTAGTGGGTTGCTATGTCGTTGTTTATAGAGACTCAGTTAACATGTTTGATTGCAAGACGGTTTGTGTGAATATACATTAAAAGGGAATCAAAGAATAAATTATTTAATATTCATCATGGACTTGTAATTTCAGTAGAAAAGGTGAGCATACTAGTGAATATAACTTCAGAAGATATTTTAAGGTGAAAACGATTATTGCCACTAAAGATATAACTGAACCAGGGTTAACGACTACCTTTGGTGAGTCGTTGTAAAATTTTTGGTTTACCTCACCCGGGATTCTTGTAAATTCATATCCCGAAGTCTAAAGTAAGGGTGAATTTACCTTAGTAAGAAAGTTCATGAATACGAACTCAACCGTTCTTAGAAGTGGCAGAGTAATCACAAAAAAAATCATGATTGGTGAGACAGTAGAGAATGAAACTGTTGACAGTGCTAACAACGAGCAGAATATAGCTCCTATTGCACCCGGAATGTTGACCCTAGAGGATAGAATTTTAATAGCATTGCAGCGACAGGAACAACGACAGGAACAAAGCCGAAAGGATGATTTAGAAATTATGAAACAAAATTTAGCCCAGATGTCCGAAGAAGTAAAACAAACAGTACAGCAAAAATCTGAAGAATTGAGTAGAGGTATGAAGAAGTGAATGGACGATTAGAAAGACAGTATGAAGAATTGAATGGATGATTAGAGAGACAGCATGAAGAATTGGGTAGGCAGTTAGAACAAATAGATCAAAAGTCCGAAGAAGCGAAACAATCTGTAATACAAGCTGTGACAGACATCACGTTACAATTCGACGAGAAGTTAAAAAGATTATCTGAAGATTGCAAGGATAATTACAATCATGTAATCCAAGAAGTTAATATTGTAAAAAAAGATTTTGAAGTAATAGAATCTTCTGTTCGTCAGCAAAATATTCAGGTGACAGATAATTCTAACCAAATACGTGCAAATACACAATTGATATCTACCTAACAGGAGGAAATTAGGACGTTACAGATTAAAGACAACGTATACAACAACAACATGGTTAATGATCGTTTGGAGTTCCCTCATTCACAAGAGATGACCTCGCATTCACCCGAAGCAGATCGACAAGGACCTTGCGTTATCTCTTCTTCAAGTAACTCATCCGATAAGGATATTATTTTGGAAAGAATTCAACCAAGGAATACAGATGGGCGGAAAACAGATGGTGGAACCACGCATAACGCAGTAGGTAGAAATTTTCACTCAACACGAACACGAAATGGTGAAAGAAGTGTAAAGTTAAGTGTAAAAATGAGCGAAATACGTGCTATGAGTAAGTTTAGTGGTAGATGTAATAAAAATGCTACTTCTTTCCTAGAAAAATTTCAGGACGAATGCAGTATAATGTGTATAGATAAATCTCAATATATGAAACTAATCCCTCATTTATTACTTCCGCCGTGTTCTTTATGGTTTAAGGCAGTACGTGAACACATCAATACATATGAGGAATTCAAAGCAGCGCTGATCGCAAATTATGAGAATGACTTTTTGCTTGCAAACAGAGACGCTACGATTAGAAATCAACCTTTTAATCCTCGCGTGCACAAATCTGTTGTTGATTTTGTTGTGAATACGTACAACGAATTAAAAATCGTAAATCCACTACAATCTGAATCTAGAGTGATTGCATCTATTCGAAATCTACTACCGTTTAAATTACAACAAATCCTGTTTTCTACGCAATGCATGAGTTTTAATCATCTATTGATGCTTGTTCAATGTTATGAAACTCAATACCAGGCACAGAATCATCAAGCGGGAATAGGCAAAATTAAAAACAATTCAGATAACTTTAGATCAGTACCAGTCCGGAATCTAAATATCCGTAATGTAGACGATACGGAACATAACCTAAATCGAGTAAATTTAAACAATCAGAACAATCAGAATAGGCAAAGATATGATGGGAACACACCTAACCTAACTAATCGCGACAATAATTATATCAGACCATTTAACCAAAGTAGATTCAAAAACAGACGAAATACATGGCGAAATTCTAGAAATACCGTAAACCCTAGTAATAGACGTAATCGTAGTTTAAGAGATGGCACTTCGTATCAAAATCAAAACAATGACGCAATTCATGTACAGAATAATAATGCGGAACATAATCATGATTGTGCAGTACAATGTACTTTATTGGAATCATATACAAGTACGAATCTAAACTGATTGCAGTTGATGTGATAGGGGTTAAACCCATATCAGCTATTGATTCTTATGAATATTTATGTGTGAAAATAAATTTAATTTATTCTTTTCACTCACTCGAGCATAGATTATTATATCTACCTTTGGCGAATCGTTGTGTTGTTATTGATTAAAAACAAAGGTTATTTATATTATATTGATTTATGTTGAAACTTTATTGTCAAAGATTACATTCAGTAGAAGGTTCATTCTATTAAGCTAATTATCCGACGACTGTACTCATGTGTCACCTTATATGATACTTGGATAAGATTCTTTTGTATCATGACGCCTTGTTGATATGATGTATACTTTAAAATACCATCTTACGTAATTGTTATATAATGCGCCCTGGAAAGAGCAAACATTTTTTTCCATGACCGTTTTTAATGATGAATGAAATCGTTGATCATTGTAATTTGTGTTTTAAAATGTAATTATCTCTTACGCTTTTGATTTCGCATCCTTCGTTGATTGTATTAGTAAGCGACGACATTTTTAATGATAAAAGATAAATAATAATGGAATAAAAGTTTTATTATAAATGTATTTATATGAAGGAAACTTAATGAAGTTAAATATGAAGGGCGATCAAAATGTAGAGAACACAATTATTATCATGTCATTATTATAAACGGACCAGTGGTTCTTAAATATAAAAGTCAAGCTCCCTTGTAACTTTTATATTTAGTCCCTTTATCGGGCGACATTTTATATAACGAGATACTTTGTATCGGTCCATAATTACATATATCTCGGGCAGAAAGTGCTTTTACACAAGCACTATACCTGTTATAATGTTAATTAAAAATAATAAAAGAAGAATGTTTTAATATATAAGAAATATACCTTATTGTCTAGTGGGTTGCTATGTCGTTGTTTATAGAGACTCAGTTAACATGTTTGATTGCAAGACGGTTTGTGTGAATATACATTAAAAGGGAATCAAAGAATAAATTATTTAATATTCATCATGGACTTGTAATTTCAGTAGAAAAGGTGAGCATACTAGTGAATATAACTTCAGAAGATATTTTAAGGTGAAAACGATTATTGCCACTAAAGATATAACTGAACCAGGGTTAACGACTACCTTTGGTGAGTCGTTGTACCTTCGAAGTGTGATGTTAAAGAAGAATGTTGAAAATTAGACAGCTGGTAAGTATCAAATGCTGGAAACGGTAGAGCAAAAGAAAAAAAAAGCACATTGAAGACTATGTCGAAAAGTTGAAATTAAGTTAAAAAAAAGGAAGATTTTTTTAACGATATGACATTCAATATGTAATATGTATGTGATATTAAATAGAAAATACGCCAGAAAAACGTAAAACTTCCTGGGAAAACTTAATCTAATTACCCTAGGAGGTATAGAGCAATCACGCTATTGAGTATGAATGGAATGGCAGAAGGAAAAATGTCAAGAGGAAAAGATGCGATTGATATATAATGACTAAGTTATACCAGCTAAAGGGAAGAAAACTATACTAATGAAAAGCCTAGCTCAGAATAGGAGAGAATGAAATAATTCTTCAAATCAATCGACAAATTTCTGATCCAGAAAGAAGAAGATAGATTTGTCTAGAACAACAGCATATTAATGATCTTAGTATTATTTAGTTTTAAAGCAATTTCTTTAACATACTACTTTTATTACACACTTTTATTGCTTTAACATACTGAATTATGCTACCACTTTTTCACTGCTTTTAAATTAAGTACTGGATCTTCGGAAAATGACTGCGGACCATGTTCTATTACGTTTCTGTTTTGATACCTGTCTCCTACGTTTCATCATATCATATTCTGTGGCAATCTTTTGTCCTTTTCTTTATGCTTAACTTTGTTGTACTCTGAGAAATATCCCTGAGTTTGTTTATGTGGAATAAGCCCTCTTTTATTTTGTAGCATTCATTCTTTCAATTAAACAATCTAACCAAAATTTATTGTAATAGAAAATACAAACGGAGCTCATATTTCATAAACAATCTAAGTCGATTAGAGTGGTCCCAAACAATGAAATATTGAATGATTGGTTAGAATTTACCGTTTCTTTTCAGTACTAAGGCTAAGGTGCAGTCCAAACCATCATAAAGCGTTCCAGTTTCAATTCTTTCAATCTCGGGAATCAAACTAAGAGCTCCGTGCATCAAAATAATAAAATGTATTTAAATTAATGTACTGTATATAACTGTCTACTGCTAACTTAGAATACAGAACAATTTAACTAAGTTCCAAGACATTGCAAATAGAATTGCCATTCATGAGTGTTTGGATCTTTTGTGGGTGATTCCCATTTTAGAGAACATCAAATTGTCAAGATTCAAAGTATAGAAGTGTACTGTACCAAGTTTGAACAGCATTACGTCACTAAAAGGTGGGTGGTAATACAAAGTTGTACTAGCAGAATTCTAGGAGCAGGTAACTTGACTCGAAGTAAGTATTCTGTTAGGATTCATTTCTCAATTATCTTCTTACAAATAATTTCTAAATGTAACTACAACTTTAGATTCAACAACATGAGTATCACTTGAAATTTCTGATTTATTATTAATTCTAAATTTTAACTATTTTTGCTTTGCTTTAAATGTATTTATCTTAGTGGTAATATTTTATCACTGGTCAGGGGCGGATACAGGGGGCGATCGGGGCGATTGCACCTTCAGAAGAAGAAATTTTCTTGTTTTATATATAAATAAAACTCATCCTAGAGTTTGGAGCTCTTAAAAGTAGCTCTAAATAGCAGTATTACAACCCATTGCCCCGCCCCCCAGAAGTCCGTCCTGGATCCGCTCCTGTGTCACTCGTAATACCGTAATAACGGTAATGTGAGTTGATTTCATGTCACAAACTCGAAACAAGAAAGAGTGAATCTAAAAATGTAGTTTTGGGAAATAGTATTTGAAGCAGCAAAGGAAATGATAGAAATACTTATACATTACAAAATGTAAACGAAATATGTTTATTTTAATTTTATTGTTCACTTTTATCCTTATTATGTATTGATCTTTCTATCCTTAGCTTCCCCAACTTCAAATTCCACTTCCATTATATAGTGTATTAATTATTATTTCTGCTCTTTGCTTCTCCAATTCGAAATATCTTATCCAAGTTTAGTGCCTTTTTAGTATTATTTCTATAATTTCAAATATCACTTTCATTTCACAAAATAGAGCTCATTGGTAAAATTTACTTCTGTTCTAAGCATTGCTTGCATTTTAAAATGTTGATAATTTCTGTCTTTTGCTTCTCCAGCTTCACATGACATTTGAATTTCACAATGTATTGATTATTTCTACTCTTTGTTTCCTCAGTGTTACACCACTTTCATTTCACAACATACGTAGTGGTCATTTCTACCCTTTACTTCCCCTGTTCTCATATCATTTCCTTTTTATAATAATGATAATGTATATCCTTTGTTTCGCCAGCTTCAAATGGCACTTCCATTTTATCATGTATTGATTATTTCTACTCTTTGTTTCTCTAGTTTTATACCATATTCATTTTACAATAATATTACTAGTTTCTACCTTCGATTTCGTTTGGTCGTTTTTACCTTCTGCTTCTCCAGATTTAAAATACCACTTCCAATTTACTGTCTAGTAGTAATTTCTAACCTCTGCTTCTCCAGTTTGAAATGAGGGGGCGTGGTGGCTCAGTGGTAGAGCGTTCACCTCCGGTGCTTGGGGTCCCTGGTTCGACCCCAGCTCGCGCTGTGTGAACTTTGTGGTGGACAAACACCGTGCTCGTGGGTTTTCTAGGAGGTTCTCCCGTTTCCTCTCACTTTCTTCATTTCACTCATTTCTCATAATCACCGTCTCATTTAGCCTAACCGGCATACCCGTGGAACGTAAAACTCAAAGATTTCATTTCATTTTTCCAGTTTGAAATGACACTTTTAATATATAATAATAAGAGTAACTTTCATTCTTTGCTTCTGAATCTCCAAATAGCATTATCCGAAATTATATTTTTGGAGTTGCTCTTCCTCCTTTGAGCTCCTGATAGATTGAACAGAAAGATTCTAAATAATTTTATTCATTAGCTATTATTGTTCCCCATTTAATGTGTAAATATTGAAACATTTATTTTTTAAAAAAGAAACCGTTTTACAACTCTTTTCATTAACTACACGTAAAGTTTCTTGTGCAAGCGTTTGAAATATGCATACCATATTTATTAAACTACTTTACTTGTATGCAAACCGAGATTTCCGAAGTCACATTAAGGATCCGTTACTCACGTAATATAGATCTGGGTTGAGAATATTGGAAAGAGCAGGTATAGTACTAAACGAGAAACATCCAGGATAAACGAAAATTGTCCGAACATCAGGAACTGTCGAAACTGTTACGACCTCTTTCTTGAGAAATCCACTGCGTTTTGCACGGCGATATGCTGTTCCGTTAATCACCTACAAGATGTTACTTTCAAAAAGTGACTTTTCCGTTAGGTATGTAATAATTGGCATACATCTACAATTCTAACACCTAGAATCTTATAAAATTCATTTATTTTAGATACTTTTATGCGGTTATTAAAATCTCTAAATATAATCACTGAAAAAGAAGTCTTAATAAAAAGACTCAACACATGTTATTATTATAAAATATAGGTAAGAAACACAGATTTTAGAAGAAAGCTACAAAGTGGAATAAAACTTATTCATAGAACAACTGTATTCTGTAAAATGTTTAGTTGCAAGATAGAGATGAGCAAATCTTTGAGTTTTGCATCCCAAGTTTATGCCATGTACACTGAGAAAAATCCGTTCTCCGGACAGCGGTATATTGTACAATTATATGGAATCCTCTTGCTTACTACAGAAATCAGTATGGAGCATATGTTATCCTTATGCTACATAGGCACTGCCCTTAGATGTTACATCATGCCGTTGCAGGATGTCTGATATCTAACAGTCTTCTTTATATTACATACATATATGCATGTTACCTTCATCAGCTATATTTTATATACATCCATTTGTATGTGAGATCCCGACCGCCTATATTGTTTCATACGGAAAGTACGTACAGATGGAACATTTATACAGAAAGTATTATAAAACATGCGTTTTCAGTTACACGTTTGCTGTACGCTAAGTCCAAAAACTACAGGACTTACAAGTGTAACATACGATTTTACGTACGCCGCATACATTTTTTCTCAGTGTAGGTTAAAGGAGACGATGACGATGAATAATGAATGAAATGGTGGAATGGAAAAGTAGGAAGAAACGGGAGAACCTTGAGTAAACCCACATACATACTGTTTGTCCATCACAAAGTTCATTTATAGCGAGCATGGATCCAAACTAGGGATATCACACACCAGACGTGAACGCCCCTACTGATCCACCTGGCCCCTTAAAAAAGAAGAAGAAGAATCCAACAGGTGTATAACATTAAATATTATCATTTCAAAACTTTAGGCGATAAATTGTACTGTGTAGAAACTTTTTATTGTTCGATTAACGGAAGCTGGTGTCTGACCGCAGACGTACTGTAAACAAAAAGGATGGCTGTTCCCCAATCACTGCAGAATAATCCATTCACGCTGTTTCTAGGCAGTAAGATCACTGACCGCGCTGTGCTAGGTAGTTGAATGTTAAGCATTCTATCAAATATTTCTAGTACTATTATTTATTTTATTTGGAAATAACGCGTTACAAATAATTCAGTCATATTATTACAATCATAGAATTTCGATTTGTTAAACTTTTAGTTTGTCGTCCGAATTACTATCTCTCTTATTGCAGGGCCTTTAACAACAGTGCTTTCATCCCTCCACGCGTTCTGTTCAACTGTTAGACGCTGATTTTCTTTGACTGTACAGTAGTTTGTTCTAGTAATGTTAATGATATCCGATGTAGCAAATCAAGAGCAATTTCAACTCCTTTGTCATCTAGGCAAAAATATTCCTCTAATAAAGCAGCAAAGAATTAATGTCTTACTAATTACTGTAAAGTCTTACTCAAGGAAATTCAAGCAATATGTTCACGAAGAGAGAAAATATTTTTAGATCATTTTTATTATATAACAGCAATAAATACAGAAACAAAAGTAAGAAACGAAGACGAAAACACATTATAAGTGAAACAAAAGGGCAGAGCTAATTTTTTTATTATGTATCCGGCTGTAACCACCACCATCTTTATGTTACTAACATCCACAAGAGACTTTGCATTAATAAAATATCCAGCAACATTGCTGGTATTGATTACTTGTACCACTATAGGACCTCCACCATGATGAAACGGTATAACATTGTATTAGTATGCATGGAAGTCGTACAAATGTTATCATTGCTTATGCAAAGTGGATTTAAAACGTGCCATTTGCGATGAGTATGCAATAAAAGAGACGCACCATAAAACAAGATACTAACACACATAAACGCTTAAATCTTGACTGAGCATGGTTCTAAATACTGATTTTTTCGAATTTTTTTTCCAAACAACAGATTTTTTTTTTCTTTTCAAATTTAACTACCCTCAGCACGTTTCCAAAACATCACAAAAGTGTCTGCTACATCGTACATTTTGTGCATCATTTCCGGAGAAAGATAAAATAAAAGATGTGTAATATTATTATTTCTCAAAAATGGAGCAACTTGCTTGGTACAATAGACTCAATTAATATACATAAAATGTCAAATTAAATATCAGTTAATAAGAGACAATTGCAAAAAAAAAAAATGTTTCGAACTTTTGTGTTTAAAACACATTATTTTTAAAAAATTATATTTGAAATAAATGAATGAGTTTTCAGCTTTATGACTACCATTGATATATATGTATAAACTTCTATGCATACTTCCACAAAGGTAAACTACTAACTCATGAAAATATGTAATCAATGTTATTTATTTAATGTCAAATGTCAAATGTAGCTTATGTGCTTCAAGTTGCTGTTCATGATGAGAGGAAAGAAGCAAGAATGCAACGTGAAAAGTTTCTATTCATTTCCATTAAAAGTGTATAATATTAACTTATCAATATATCCTAATATTTTTTTAAATCAAGATAAAAAAAGAATAAATATATGAATCATTAATAAACGGTTAACGTACTCCTCAGAGGTATTGAGTTTGAATCTTGTGGACGGTTATACTAAGATTATCACTTTCACCAAGCAAACACTGAAATGTCAGTTATGAATATTGGTCACATATATCACTTTCTCCTAAAATCCCTTCCAATGTTATATCGGTAATTGCTTCCAATGTGAAATATTTTCATGACTGTATTTGAAGATATTTAATAAATAAAAAAGAAAGAAGAAAATCTCTCTGAGAACTTATAACAGTATATTATCAATGGATCCATAAATGGGGTTAATTTTACATGTTACATTACTACGTCCGTAGCAAGAGGTGGGAACAGGGGGCTGACTTCCCCTGAAACTTTCAATTGTTTTCCTTTTTAGATAAATAAATGTTCAAAAAAATAAGCGAGAATGTAAGGTGAGTTCAAGTTAGACCCCAAAAGTTATCTTGGCACCCCATACCTTAGTGTTGAAACTATGTGTGTTTCAATGAATTATTGTTTCAGATTGGTTTACAAATAGTTTGATCTATTAGCCATTTAGATCACTGTAATTTGATTAAATATTAATCTCGTCATTTAATGAAGTTTAAACTGATGCAATATAATTTACTTAATCTAAAAGCCATAAATATTATTTTTGTGAATAAAAAAGAAATTCCCAAACAAAAATTTACATTGACGTGGTAGATAAGTACAAGTAAAACTCATTTCTACGTGCATTTTTTGTAGAAATGGTTATGCAGTACAGATAAAGATAAAATATCTGTACTGTTATAAAGATAAAATGAATATAGACCAAGAGTTCTTTCTTGTAGAGCTGTATTATTGTGTTCAATAGCATAATCCAACATCAATTTGATACTGTTACAAAATTTAATTAATTTGTTAGTAATAAAATATGTGTTTTATTTGGATAGGGCATCTTATAGAACTGAATAAGAACCTTCACAAGGGAGGTCTATTAGTCAGAAGTGTTGTGGTAGTCTCGCAATATCTTCGTAAGTTGGATAAAAAGGATTAGCATGAATATAATAAGTTCCGTATATATATAAAGTACTGATACAATTATAAGAAATCAACGGAAATATTGTTTGAAACAATGCTTATCAATCAAAGAAAATTAAATGTAACTTACGCGTGACGATTTCCATTCATCCACATCATTTTGTTTAGCTCGATAAGGTATATCAGTTGATAAATCTCTCATTTCTGGGCATTTTCTCTCCTTAAACGCTAAGAATATTGTAGAAACTAAATTAAGTACACCATGTAATTTATTGTGTACGATTTTCAGATTTGGGACGCCAGTAATCAAATCGCAACTACGTAATGTGAGTGTTGTACTGTACATACAGCAGGCTTGTAATACAATAAATTATTCAATTACAAGATTGATATCCTTCCTGGCTGAGCTGTTAGCGTACCGCCTTTGGCGTAAAAGACCCAAATACAATTCCTGACGGGAGCTCATGTTGTTTGGATTCTACGTTAATAGTAGGTCCCGTCTCATACAGCCTAGCTGTTGGAAGGAACGTAAACTCAACATCAACTCAGTTACAAGACTCAGAAAGAATGGTTATCCCGTATAATTCCTTTAAGTTGAAAGATAGCTTAGTATGTGTAGTACATTGTATCGTACTGTTTCATTTTTTACGAATTTTTTAAACAGCAGGAAATTAGAGCAGATATAACAAGCTGTAAAACTTTGTGTTCATAAAAAAAAAGAGATAGAGAGTTGAATTTAATAACGTCATACTGTACAAGAAAATAAAAAAAAACTAAAACAAAATTACCCTCTCTTCTTGACTATTCATTACGAGGTTAAGTGGAAATCCATGGCGAAGAAAACTTTACCAAGTGTATTAAAAGTGCATTACTTCATTTGAAATTCTTTTGTGATTCTCGCGTGCATGCCAGGAAGCGAGGCCTAGACAAGAAACTATCCGGAGCGGGCGAAAGTGGGAAGA
Organism: Thermobia domestica; assembly: GCF_964235325.1. Classification (NCBI taxonomy): domain Eukaryota; kingdom Metazoa; phylum Arthropoda; class Insecta; order Zygentoma; family Lepismatidae; genus Thermobia; species Thermobia domestica. The sequence continues at coordinate 125,503,710 of NC_137455.1, read as the reverse complement.
TTTTCAGCCGTTCTCCTATGGCTCCGTGTGTGACGCTTGAGCATCCGCCGAAGGAGAGGGAAGACAGACTGCGAGTTGTAGAGTTGGTCGCGTAATATGGCCAAATAATTGGGTTCCGTTCCGTGGCCACGACGAGAGGGACGCAGTAGGGGGACGAAATGTAGGTCGTCGTCGTCGACGGCTATCGATTGATCGAGATCTTCTTGCTTTTGCATCGTACGGTGTGGCGGGGGAAGAGATTTTACTCCCCCTACTCACACTTCTCGTATTGTATATCACAGAGACTCCTTTCGGCGCGGCTTGTATTACGTTGAGGAATAAACGTGATTGCAAAGAAATGCGACTTACAAATACCTTCACACTCACATATAAACGTACATACAAAATATTTGTGATATATTCAATAAAGTTTGTTAATTACAATTATTTGAGACAAAAGTTTATCTTATATTTCACGGAAGGGATATTCGTTATCGAGTTGAATAAGGTGACCAATCTTGATTTTCCTAAATCTAACGCGTGTTTAAACCATTGCAAACTTCTTGATGACACAACAGATCAGTAGCAATTTCTACACATTGATTGATTGGAGTATACAGTATGGTTGTTGGCAATTACGATGTTAAAATTGTGGGGGGAAAATTTAAATGAAATCTTTCAGTTTAACGTCCCACGATTATACCCTTTAGGCTAAGGGAGCCGATGATTAAAGCAAGTGAATGATGATGGAAGAATTTGTGGAATGAGAAAGTGGGAGGAAACCGGAGAACTTCGAGGCGCGTACGCTAACCGCTTAGCCACGAGAGAGCTCTGGCCGGGAATCGAACCAGGGACCCCACGCACCAGAGGTAAGCGCTCTACCACTGAGCCACCATGCCCTCTACTTTAAAATTATGGAGTTCGGATAGTCTATAACTCCGGAATTTTTCGGAATTCAGGAACTTCGGAATTCCATCATTTCAGGAATTATGTGGTTTCAAAATTTCTAGTTTCCAAAATTTCGAGCTCAAGTTTAAAGATTCCGGAATTCCTGGTTCTCGAAATTACGAGATTCTGAAATACCGAACCAAAATTCCAAGATTCCGAGCTTTCGAAATTTTGAGATGAAACTCCGAGATAAAGAAGTTTCGAAATTCTGATCAACAGTCCTGAGATTCTGGCATTTCGAAATTCCGAGCCTAAGTTTCGAGATTTTGAGACTTCCGAATTTCGGGATGACTAAAATATCAATTCCCGAATCTGGAATGACGGTTTTTGTTCTGAAGTATTATTGAATTACGGAATCCAGAACATAACCAAGTTTACAGTCATTTTTCAGCACTTACGTGATTTACTCCTTAAAATTGGATCCGAAGCATTAAGTCTTTGTACTCAACACTGAAGAACGAAACCGGACCCAGTAGCACTTTCTGCCTGAGAGCTAATGAATTCCCACCTTTTGTTTTTCCAGCTTACAATGTCACTTCCATTTTACATTATAGTGATCATTTCTAAACTTTGCATGCCAAGTTTCAAATACCGTTCTACAACATTGTAAGCGTTTTAAAAAATATATTGAAGAAGAAGACCAATTGGTAGATGTACAAAATGCTATATAATGCGTTTAGTGCACAAGGGAATCAAATCCACTTTTTTGGTCATTTTGGACAAAATAATCTTTAATATTATCTGAAGTTCCTTTTAGAGCATAAGATATTCTATCCACATATTGTAAATAAGTCTGATAATGCAAAAAAAAAAAAAAAAACTTTTCCATGTTTTTCAGGGTACTTAAAGTTTGTTTCTCGTTTTGAAAATGAAATGAAATGAAATCTTTCAGTTTAATGACCCACGATCATATCCTTTTAGGCTAAAGGAGATGATAATGAAAGCAAATGAATGATAATGGAAGAATTGCTGGAATGAGGAACAGGGAGGAAACAGGAGTACGCGGGAAAAGCCTATGAACATGTTGTCGTCCACCACAAACTTACTTGGTCAGAGAACAAACCACGGACCTTATATACCAGAGGTAACCTCTCTACCACTGAGCAACCATGTCCCCCCTCTTGTGTCTCGTTTCGTCAGAACCTCAGTAATTGGGCTTGATTTTCTTGCTCTCTGAACGCCCCATACGTCACTATAAAACCTTGTGCTTATTTTTACTTATTTTTCTATTTTGGGAACCTGAAAATTGATGGTGTAAAAGAACCACGCCACCTGTTAAGGTGAAATTGTATGCCTTGTCAACTTATTATTATGCTAGGAGCGTGACAGTAGGTAGATAACACGGTTAATGAGATAAAGTCCAGAATGATTATCACTAACCATTCAACTTCATTTCTTAAATATTGTTCAAAGATGAGATATACAATATATCAACCGATAGTTGGCATTGAGCTGAAGAAAATAGCATATTTCAGCACAAATTCTGATGATTAGTTTTTGATAACACCGAGAAAACGAATTTTTATGACATTAAAAATATTTGTCGTTTGTTGTTAGTCCGATACAGTTCCGATAGCTTTTATTCTGCTGGATTAGAATAATTAATTAATTTGCGTACTGTGTATGACAAATATACATTATTAACTAAAGTCGTTTGCTGCTATATTAACCGTCCTCTAACCACGTAGCACTACCGTTTAAAGCAGAAGGCAGCGTGCTTGCCGTTGGCTCCTGATGACTGCATGTCCTTGAAAGAAGTCGGATGTTGCCACGTCATGCCAATAAACAAAAGCAGTGCAGCTGTAACTGATTGAGAAGTTCAGAGGTATACGCTAGATTGCAACATAGCATTAACTCCACGTGCTTCTTTAACTTCATTAATAGGGTAAGCAAGTGGATTGGTCCAGGCCGGGAGTAACAGCAACGGAAGTTTAGCACATTGTATATATATATATATATATATATATATATATATATATATTGGCCATTTCTTTCATTTGCTTTTCCAATACCTCTTCCATTTTAATCATTTTTATCTATTGCTTCTCCAGTTTCAAATATCATTTCTATTTTACATTATAGTGATTATTTTCACCCTCTGTTTCTCCAGGTCTGGTATTTCCATTTTATAATAAGGTTAATAATTTCTCTACCGATTTTTCTCTAGTATTTTCTTCTTAAGCTTCAAATACTATTTTCATTTTATTATAAGACTAGTTGAAACACCCTGTATTCTCACAGAGAAAGTAATGTTTATGCAAAATATTTGAAGGTAAAGCAACGAGCAAAATAAAAAATGAAGAGTAACATCTCGGAAGTTGCCACTGTCAATTCCTGGGTTAACTATATTTACCTTCCTTTTACAAATTTGGGCTCAAATGCAAATAAGAGAGAGAGCAACGACTTCGATGTTACCTTCTCTGTCGGTTTCCAGACCAGCTGACACTAATCACTCTCACTTTGGATATTTTTCACCCCTTTATCGATGGAATTGGATTTAAATGGCATCAGGCTCCCTAAACACCTACCAAGCAACATGTCAGTGATCCCAAAATTTATAAATTAATCACTAATATCAGTCGTTTACCGTTATATTTATATGTCACCCTTTCCAACCCCCTAACACCCCTTGCTAATGACGGACGAGTTTAGACTTAAACGACCACAGGAGTATCACTATTCATCCCAGCCATCCCGAAAACTATGGATTGCACACTAATATCGGTCGTTTTCGATTATATTTACATGTCATTACTCCATTATTTCAAATAGAATATGACCACCGTCTTAAAATATACATATTAATCAACTTAATGCCATATGATTCTTGTGAGGCCTAAGATGGATAATCACTCCAAGATGAATTTAATTGGTTTAATAGTTATTGCGTGATGCAATTAAAAAGAAATTCACATTCACTTTCATACAATGGTGTGCAAAACTTAACGACAAGATAGATAAAGTCGTATAGCGTACTCGAAGGAAATGAATGATAACCCGGAAGCATGTTGCCAGAGGTCCTCACACGTACGCAGGGAGCAAGACATTGCATAGTGTAACATCAGAGTGACCGTAGCGTCGAACAGTGTTTCTTTTAGAAGTAATGTTCCGGGTGGGAAGCACACTTGTTATTCCAGGGGACACTGTTGATTTATTCTATTTATTATTATATTATAGACGTATTATTTTGGTCTCCTCCGGGGGGGCACTCTCAAAGCTCCGAGGGGAAGCAGTGCCCCCAAAAATATGTCTGGAAGAAACACTGGCGTCCAATAAGTCTGCTTCCCCAACACGAAGCTTTCGAATCAAGGGGACAGTGTGTGTCAGTTAGAGAGCTATTAACGTTCATTGTGGTGGCGTTACTTACAACATGAACCAGAGACAACATTTGGGTTCCTTAACACGGAGAAGAATTGTAGATAGATGTATGATTTGAGGATGTAGGGTAGGTAGACATCTCAGACGTAAATGAGTACAATATGGACCTTAGTCTTGAGATATCGGTAAGATGTTGATGTATCACGTAGTAGTTTCCTAATCTATCTAAAATACTATGCAATATAACGTACTCAATGTATAGGGGAACATAAGTCTGACACGTATCAATTATAGGAAATACACCTTCCTCCAATAATATTTTATGTAAGTTCATTGAGAACTACATGTTATCTAAGTTCATTACTATCAAAATCAATGGTGTTAAATTGTTGAAAATCTTTTTAATAGTAATAGTACATACTGTAACTGTGGTGACACGAACATGGGTCCGAGATTGCCTGTATTAAAGTAATATGTTTCAAGTCCTGAATTATTATAAAAACAATCTAGTGCTCTCTCATGGCCAAACCATAAACGTACGCGCCTTTAACGTGGGAGACCCGGCTTTAATTTTCAGTATGGTTCGGATCCCACGTTAAGCTGTAGGTCCATTTCTCACATAGCATAGCTGTTGAAAGGAACGCTAAACTAAAGCTCAAATTAAATTAAATCAAAAATGATCTAGTATTGGCACTTTATGTATTATACACAAACTACGTATTATAAAAAAAACGAAACAAAAGAAAAAATCTAAAGTAAATTTGTTGAAAGTATAAAAATTTTATTTGTTGAAAGTATGGTTTAACAAGTTTAAGAACGATGAGGAAATACTCGAAGACGCACCACGTGCGGAAGCCAACACATGTACAAAATGAAGAACTTCAGGCAGCAATTGAGGCGAACACTGGCCAGACATGTGAGGAACTGGGTCTACAATTCAGTGTGAGTGGAGAAACCATTCGGCACCTCCACCAACTTGGGAAGTATTACAAGTTGGGTCGATGGGTCCCACATGATTTGACTCCAGGGAAGAAGGTAAAGTGAGCAGACATCTGTGTTACTTTGCTGTCTCGTCTGAGGAAGGAGCCATTTCTGGGCAGGGTGTTGAAATCTGATGAGAAATGGGTCCTGTACGCCAGAAGATCCACGGCGCCGTCATCATTGGTTATCATCCCATGAACCGGTTCAAAAACAACCGAAACGAGCACTGCATCAGACGAAGGTCCGCCTATGTGTTTGGTGGACTGCTCGCGGCATCGTGCATCGGAAACTGCTACCAGCTGGTCAGAGCATCAATGCAACTGTGTACTGTCAGCGGTTAAGCCGTGTTCAAGAAAAACTCAAAACTCTGGAGCCAGCACTTCTGAAGCACAAAGGATTCTTCTGTTACAGGACAACAGTAAGCCTTAAGTGGTTAGAATGACCCTGGACACATTCTACGCATACTATTGCATCCACCAGACTCCCCGGACATTGCACCTTTCGATTATCACCTGTTCCATTCCTTGGATAATCACCTTCAAGGACGCCAGTTCAAATCCCTAGTAGAGATGCAAAACGAAATTGATACCTTCTTCGCTTCATGGCCCACCAAGTTTTACCACGATGGAATCCGTGGTCTTCCAGAACGTTGGCACTGGGTCGTCGATGCTAATATGAACTATTTTTGATCTTCCAGGTCTTAGGTGACATATCCATGTTCGAAGGTTGTAGGTAAAAAGGCGACAGAATTTTCTTGGTTACCTTATACTTAGTTGTCTGTCATTTTTTTCCAGAATCTCACTCAGTTTAACGCTAATATTTCATAGCAAGATAACAACTAACGATCTTGTCCAATCTGCAACAAAAGTCGTCGGGAAACTGGAAGAAGGACGAAGTGTGACGAGTGCGGCTAAGTATTTTGACATTACCCACAACATTATTAAACGTAGAGTATTGAAGTGGTGGTGGACCACGTTCAACTACAGCAGAAGACTACGAATAAAGCAAGACGCGAAAGACGTCAAACACTGGGAGCAAATTTCAAACACATCTAAGAGGACTGCAACTAACCAATCTCACGCTTCACAGATGTTTCTCAACTGCCTGGGGGTTGTCTCATTGCCCAACGGTTATTAAATTATGTTCCTTTCACAACACAAATCGGCGGCACTATTTATTGTGTGCCAAAAACATCAAAACTGGACCGAAGAGGTGTGAGAATGTGTTTTCTTCTTCAGCGATAATAGATTCAGTGTGAGTAGTGATTCTTGCGAAAAGTGGAAATACGCAATGAACCCAGGAATCGTCGAAAGTGTTTATTTTGGTGGTCCGGTGTTCTTGAGTGGGGAGGCTTAATGTTGCATGGGCACATCGACCTCTCAATTTTTAACCCGGTACATTCAGCGTTACTGGAGGTTCAATGAACTCCATCTCTACCAGCGTCTTTTCAGATGTGCAGTGAGCCTTAACTTCTTATTTATGAATGATAATGCCCGATCGCATCCAACTTCACAGGTAACAGAAATCTTGGAACAAGAGGATATTTGGCGAATATACTGGTCTGTCGCCACCAAGCACGGTTGGGATGCTATGGGGAGATGTCTTGTTGCATGGCCAGATGAACCAAGGACTATGCGTTGCCAACAGTGCTGGTAAAGGAATGGATTTCCACACCTCCATTTCCATTTTTATACTACAACTCATTACTAATTTTGTAAGAAGCATGGGAGCCCGTTGCTCAATATACATCCTTGTCGGTGGTGATCACAAACTATTTTAAGGACTATTTCACATCTTCTGTAATGACAAGGAGCATCATGAGTCTCAGTATTTTCAGTTTAAGTTATATAGCCCTATAAGTCTGTATAAAAGTGTAATCCTTGTTCTCCTAACCATGTGTTTCTTTCTGTTGTTTCCTTGTCATATTGTACCACTATTTTCCACATATGATTCAAGTTTCACAATAAATGCCTTTTGGGAATGACACAGCATGTGAAATGTATTCTATGTGAGTGTAAACACACATTAGTGAAATAGCAGCTCCTTATGAGAACATTAATAAGTGCCGACTTGACGAGAAAATCATGAAATGATGTTTCCACATTATAATATAATTTAGAATTTCTAATAGTGATAACAGACAAACTAAAAGAGACAGAGAAAAGAAACTTTGAAAGCAACTAGAGAAAGAATGACATCTGTCCGTGTATTGGTGAACATCATCGAATGAATAGTGTTGCCAACACAAGAGAAAGTTGTGTTTTTGTAAATACGATGATATAAATTGGATATCATCATTGGAAGTAACAATGAAAATAAAGAGAAAAGAAATGGTAAATGCGATCAGTGTTGCAAACTTTTCGAGAAATAACGTAAAACATGTGTTACATGCAAACGCCGTGGCACACACAGGGAGTGAGGTACTAACGTTTTGTACACCTTAAATTAAATATTGACAAGAAATGTTTACGCTCACTCAAGTCTAGAAGGTCCTTTGAACCGTGTTGTCATCAACAGAACGGAAAAGTTGAGTTTGGAAAAGGTACAATCAAGGGCGCCCATCACGGGGTCAAGGTGGGGCGCTCGCCTCCCTAAGAGAAATTTGTACTTGGGAATATCGAAAGCCCAATACAATTTTTACATTAGTTATAGCAAAATTTGAAACTATATTTGAAACCTCGCTTATATTTGCCCCCCCCCCCTTGGAAACCACAACATGGGCGCCCTTGGGTAAAATAACTCTGAAAGATCACTAGTGCAGTATGGTTTAGAACCTCCTGTATAATGCGAGATTCTAAAGCATGAGAAGCACTGCCGTGGTTATGTGAGATCGATAAGTCAAATACTGACCGAGATATTCGGTATCTTGTTAAAGCTGAGAGGTTTGTAAAAGTTGGCAACGCTGCACAGTGGGTTTATGTACTCGTGGGTTTTCGAGGAAGCTGATAGCGATAATGACGTCAAAAGTGAAAAGTTCAGAACGGCTGATCCAATTTGGCGGGCAAAATATGTTCAGAATGCTCTAAATGGGCTAAAAATTGAGTCTGTTAATTTGTGAGGTCTCTAATAACGTTTTGAATGTCACAATTTTAAAATTCAATATACCGGAACCAATATGGTGGGTAGAATGGGCGTAAATGGACATTTGGAGAATTTCGTAAATAATTTGTCCTCCATGTTGGATCCAGTAACAGGAACCAGTGTTGTTACTGGATAGCATTATCACTTTCAGGCTCAACTCGGCACTGGTTCCTGTTAGTGGATCCAATTCTTGTAAATATTTAACAGTTCTTATCAATATTTAATTTAAGGTGTACAAAACGTTAGTATTTCACTCCCTGTGTGTGCCATGGCATTTGCATGTAACACGTTTTACATTATTTCTCGAAAAGTTTGCAACACTGATCTGCGTTTACCTTCTCTTTTGCCTTTATTTTTATTGTTGCTTTCAGTGATGATATCCAATTTAGGTCAATCTATTTACAAAAACACAACTTTCTCTTGGGTTCTCAATACTGTTCATCCGGTGATGTTCGTCAATACAAGTGCAGATGTCGTCCTTTCTCTACATATCACCATCAAAGTGAAAAGCTGTAAACACTCCCAAGTCCGAAACTCGCGAAATGTTGAAAATTTGATCGAGATCGGAAGGGTGGTTCAAGAGATTAAGAGTCACAAACATAGTCACATTCAATTTTATAATATAGAAGATTGGTAACTTTTATCGTTTTATCAGTGTTTGTCTTTTTAGCAATAGTCCAGTAGTGTACTTGTCGCCACCATGTAATAATCGTTTTGTGTTACTTTTCAGTTTAGGGTTGTATCAACTACATCCGAACATATTCAATAACACCTTGCGTGGCTTGAAGTGCGATGGATTGAGAATCAGTGCTTATACAGAGGTTCATTCACTTATATTGAGTCGAATTTGTACAGTATGTGCTACTTACCTAGAAACTACCGCGTCTCCATCACCGGTTATTTCTGATCTGCAGGTGACCTCTACTGACTATTGCTTAGCATCGGAGATTCCATTGTAGGAGACTGCGTCGCAGTTGGACCATAGATATTGCATCTCAGTTCTCTTTACAGATATTCCATAGGTTGATGAAAGTGCTGACTCGATGATGGGAGAGGCGCCACTTTGGAAGTCCAAAAGTACAATATGCCATTGAGTTGGGATCTGGACTCTTAACAGGGTTGTCAGAGAAGGGAATTGACGAAATTCCAGTTTCTGACAGCGATAGAATGCCAGCGACGATTTCGTCGTGGGCTTGATGTGTTGTTTTGGTGCGTTTCAACTTGGTTCATATCTTGTCCGTAAAATGCTCTGATTTCATGCTGGTGCAATTTAATCAGGAAATGAGTCTGGTAGTATGTAACATTAATTTTGACTTTTACGCAAAATAATCGCTACATAATCCTTTTAACTGATTCTTCAAAAAATTTCACAAAGAATCGAAATAGTTTTCACACAAAAAATTAAGTGAATACGAGTAAAAGTACCTTTAATGTTGTATATGGAGTAAGAGTCGGACAAACTCTAAATTAACTGAAACAATTTCTTCAAAGAAACTTATTTGGTCAAATTCTCTTTACATTTTTATGAGATTCCTTATTAAGACTTCATACAACCCTTTTGCCAGGAAGAATATGAAATATTCTACTATATATCATGTTTGTCATGACACCCACAAATTATTTTGAATGGCATGAACAAAATAAACAGTTGTATAAGTTAACTCTTCGCCCACTCTTACAAAGATGAATGGACCATTTGATACGTAGCTTTGATGTCACACGAAAATCATAAATAATATTTCACGTACTCACTTCGCTACTGCAAGTAACAGCTATGTTTGCGGTCTTCAGCCATTGATACAGAATGTTTTAAAAGACAGCAGAGATCTGGATGGTCGTACAGGTTTTTAACCAATAACTTTGGAACGAGTAGACATATTTAAATTTCCTTTTTTTATGTTACGATTACGTCATTCTGTGTAACTACATCATTGAAAAATACATTTCAATTGGCTACTTTATTTGGACATTACTGATAAAAATAAATGTCCGGTCTAAACTGCTGATAACTGTAACTAAACTAAACAAACGCCAGAATTACAATTTGAAACGCATTATTGGATTTAATAACACGAGAACGGAATTAAGTCTACCTGGTAAAACCAATTTTAAACTATACTCTCGGATAACATTTGGGTTGGTTGGATAAGAATTTACCGTCTTCTTTCAGTATCGAGTTTATGTGAGACGTGAAGATCGTACAACTTAACGTAAGACCGAAACCATATGAGCTTCCACCGGGAATCGATCCCGGTCTCCCGCGCTGAACGTGAGTACGCTAAATATGTAGCCATGAGATAGAAAAAATTGGAAAATACAAAATACATTATTTGTATGAATGAAGTTTACATATTAAACGGTACAATAATAATAACAAGAAGAAGAAGAAGAAGAAGAAGAAAAGGAAAGGAAGAAGAAGAAGAAGAAGAAGAAAAAGAAGAAGAAACATTGAAAATGTTCCAATTTTCACAGCACAGAAATACGACTTTAAGTCCCATAGGTAATGACATGGCATCACACTAAGAAAAATCCGTTATCCGGACAGCGGTATGTTGTACGTACAAGTATACAGTATCCTTATGTTTATGGAGCAAATGTTATAAATATCTTATATTCGTACCTCCTTTTTACCGTTTAGATGTTACATCAAGACGTTGCAGGATGTCTTACATCTAACAGTGTTCCGTATATCGCATGCATTACTTATGTTACATTCCTCAGCTATATGTTATATACGTCCATTTGTATGTAAGAACCTGACCGCCTATATTGTTTTAAACGGAAAGTACGTATAGATGGAACACTTATACGGAAAGTATTATAAAACATGCGTTTTCAGTTATACGTCTGCTGTACATTAAGTCCAAAAACTACAGGAATTACGCATGTAACCTACCTTTTTAAGTACGCCACCTACATTTTTTCTCAATGTATGTTTTTACGTGCGTTACATGCACTTTCTTTCTCTGTGCCGGGAGCGGGTCAGTTGCTCCCCTGGATTCTAGAGGGGTGTTCAGTTCTTGGAAATTCGTGTCTAAACATACTAATTTATCTCATATAATATAGTAGTTAATACTATAGCACTAAAGTTTATTTACTGTGGTTAATAAGCTTATTTGCATAAATAGTTGTTTTTTATATGATGTATTATGCATTAAAGTACAGGTGTGTGTGTGTTCGCGACTGTGCTTTTGTGTCGGTCTCCCCCCCCCCTTGGGAAAAATCCTGCCAGTGTTCCTGACTAGAGCCTTTTAAACTGTTGAGAGGAAGAAGTACGAAGACTATTGACAAGGGTAGAATAGAAAAATAATGACTAACAATTGGGAGAACAAAAACAATTTTAAAAAAGGGACAGGAATTACCAATTACATTGCTTGAGACCAAATTGTATTCTGGAGAAATGTACTGGAAGGTATACCGAAAGAAGCACACGGGTAAAATAAGATATTGCAAGTGAGAACAATATCCAATATGAATATTCTTCTCTTAAGATGATGACATAAGCGTGGGGCATGAAAAGAGTGTATAGGGTCTTTGGAAGTGACCATCCAGGAATGATGAAGAAGTTTTGATTATAATGTCAACCATACTCTTTCTCGTACTTTTTTTAATATACAGGGTGGCCCAAAAGTATACAGTCCGTACTGATCAGCTCACAATATTTTATATCATTTCTTATTATTATCAAACACATAACATAGACCTAGTTTCTTTATTATTTGTTCTTAATGTCTTTTTACTTGTAACTAAAGCCAGGAACAGTCGAAGCAAATAAATCCATAAACTAGAATGTTATACTTGATCAATGCAGGAGTGTATACCTACTTTTAGGCCACCCTGTAATTTGTATTGCTAGATTCCTAGATATTCTCGTTTTTCTTATGTGTAAAAATTTGATATCGAGGTATTGAATGATATAATCTCTTCACATATGGACAGACGCAGGACGGAAGACTGTGTAAAAATAAGGAAAAGCACGTTTTTGGAATGATTTTGGAACTAAAACTCAGAGGTTTTTTTTCAACTATTCCATGACTTTTCACGGTTATTTGAAAGTAAAAAGAATCAAACTCTTCGTTATCTTACCAACTAAATAATATACTAGAAAACGAAAAAAATATTAAAGAACTAGAATTAATGATGATTCCGAGTAACAAGATTTTTAAACTTAAGTACTCCCTATTGTTCAAATTGTTTGTAAAGAAGTTGTTTGCAAAGATTACAAATTCTGTATTCGTATATCCCTTGACTGGTGCAATTCAGTTTTTGACATGTACTGTATATATAGATCTTAAATTATTAAGTTATTGTTGTGGTGGCGATCCTATAAAACAAGCAGCCACTGTGTGTCGTCGATTACCAGGCGTTGAGTGAGTGAGAGCTATAAACTATATATCATGAGTTTAAAATGGTAATCAACGTCGTCAACAGAAGCTTCTAAAAGTTTACTCAAGTATAAGATTTTTTTAAAAAAATACATTTAACGATGACGTAATTGTGTTTTTAACTTTCTATTTTGTGTCTCCTTCCTTCATTTGATCAATGACTGTGTCTCTAGAGAAAAAACAACGTTCTATCTTGTTTTTAATGGACTTCATTCGTATAATCAACCATGAAAATTGTTAATGTCATCAAGACGTCAACGAAAAGCTACAATTACAACTTTTAATGACCTCATCTGGAGCTGTTCCGAGGACACGCTTTGAGTGTCTCTCTTACACATAAAACCTCTTTCTCCTCTCAGGAGAAGGTGGTTTTTTCTATATTGTTTATATTGTTATTTATGCTTTTTAGAAGAAACAAAAGAACTTAAGTGCATTTTCTTAATTAATATACAAGGAAGTTTTTAGAAAAATATTGTCACCAAAGTTTTTGATAATTTTAAAAAGTCAAAGATATTATCTTGGTATGTGGCTCAAGACAATAAAAATGATGTTAGTGAATTGCATTTTTAAACGCTCTAACATGTAAGAGTAATTATATACATAAAGGTATATAATATTAGTTTAACACTTGTAACTTACAATAGTGTAATTTTACAAACTTAATAACTTTTTGTATATATAAAAACTGGTTTCTAAGTTAACGTACAGTAGCACTGAAATGCCGAATTTGTGCTTTTCGTAGCACTTGGAACGGTTTGGTACTGATTGCCACGGGTGATGATTGGTGCTGATTGCCACGACTGGTACTGATTACCAATATCAAGGTGCTGATTGCTACGACCGGAGTGCTGGCTGCAACGAGCATGAGAGAAACTGTATTTGGAAAGAGCGGAATAAACCCCTCATACTAAATTTATTATTTATCATCATATTGTGAATACAGTGCATTGTCTGAATATTTTTTAAACTTGTTTCAGAACTTTTAGAACAATTTAAGATAATTTCCATTCCAGGTATTTAAAAAAATACTCTTCAAAAGCCTAACAGAGCATTGGAATTGACCAAGGACTTGTCCTGGAAGAGAGTAGTAGTCCAATGGTATTGTGGATAGAGTGTGTTGTCTGAATATTTTTAAAACTTGTTTCAAACATTTTTTCAACATTTTAGTTTTTTTTTTTTTTTTTTTGTTTGTTTGTTTCTTTTTTTCAGCTATGTGTGAAAAGAAAGACGATGGGATATCTAGAAAAAGTGAAAATTAGAAACGACATTGCACCAAGTCTGCTGAGTAATCATACTTGCACGTCATAATCATACTTGAGTAAGAAAACGACTTGCAAACTGTAAGAAAAGGGCCCGAAAGGATGTGCTAATACCTGTGTCTGAAATTTACAGAGAAGATATGTCTGTTCCTATAAACCAGGGATTGGACCTTGTTTCTACATTTCCATTGTATAGTCAAATGAAGGACTATTTAAACAATACTAGGAGGACAGTTCTTGGCATAAAGCAAAACAATTCCACGTCTAAAGAACTAGATTTTCCGGAGGATCTTCTTCGCTTCGAAGACGGAACTTCCTTTCTGCAGTACGACATATTGGAACACGATAAACGGATTTTGTATTTTGGACATTTTGATCTGAAGCCAGCGCTGAGGGACAGCTAGCAGTGCTTTTTGATGGAACTTTCAAGAGTTGCTCGAAACAATTTGCGCAGCTGTACACAGTTCATGCTGACATTGGGAGTTCAAGTGAGAACTTATCAATCATACTAATTTTGTACGTACTGCTCCCTGACAAAACTAAAAGCACACACAGAGACCTGTTTATGTTTGTTAGAAGTTGGTCTGAACAACATGATCCTAGTGTGCTGAAAGTGGAATTCGAAAGTGCAGCTATCAATGCAGTAAATTCTGTATTTCCAAATTCAGACGTATCCGGTTGCAACTTTCACTTTAACCAAATCATTTGGCGGAAAGTACAGAAAATAGGTTTGGTGAGCGACTAACTGCACAGTGAAGAAGTACGCCTTCACATCCGTATATGTGCATCGCTAGCACTTATATCTATTGAATTTGATGATGATGGTTGTAACAAAGTACAAAACAGCTCTCCCAAGGGAGAGAAAAGTTTAAAATTTCCATATTGTCCACCAACCTTTGATTGAGGTGAACAAGAAGAAGACGATGGTCGGTTGCTTATCGTGAAGCAGTGCTCACGTGAAGAGTTGAAACCTTCAATGATTCCTTCACGCAGCAATGGCTAGAAAACCCTAACATTCCTGTCAAGACTTAGAACTGCAGGGGCCAGAGGCACCGCACGAACAATGGTGTGGAAGGATAGCACCATCAGTTAAACAATGCAATTTTTCAAGAACTTTCCACATGTTTTTACACTACTCAAGAACCTCAAAGAAGGCGCAAAATTAAAATTATTTTACTTACAGCAAACATAAATTACGAGTTTCAGCGATGAGGAGGATGCTAGCCTACAAAAACGTTGACAAGATCCAAGTAATTCTACCCATGGTGACTTGAGAAAATGTGTACGAAGTTTGGGCTACATATATAAATTAGAGTAATCTAAGTTAGTTTATATTAGAGGCATTTTCCTATTGATTTTTATTTTATTTTTTTATTTGACGACGTGTGCACTGCAACAAGTGGGCTGGACGACATGCATACTGAAGAAAGCAAGTGACAAAGTTCCTATCGGAATCGCCTGCGAGTATGGATTAAATGTTGTGTGTTAAGGTTCGTCACGTTTTCTTTCATGCTTCTTAGAGTCCGGTAATGTTACGTCTAGCAATTTTCTCTCAGGCTCGAGTCAGTACGCCGTCGTGGCAATCACCATCTTGATATCGGCAATCAGGTTCAATCTTGGCAATCAGCACCAATAATTGGCTGTGGCAATCAGCTCCCCATCCTTGGAAACAATATATGCTATAACATAACAGACATATAATAGAATCAGAATCTATTACTTAAAAATTTTCGTATCAATACTAGAAATCTCGAAATACAATTTGTAAGCATTGTCTTCACGACGGAATATAATAATGATGATGATCATCATCCTAGGTATTCTGCCCTTATTGGCAGTTCATTTGCCGCAGCTGAGAAGCTTCCCCGCTTCACATATTCCGCTAACACCTTCGTCTTCATGTATAATATTTCTATTTTCATATCGTCCATTAATTGTAGTCTCCTTCGCCCTCTTTCTCTCTTTCCTGCCACCATACCCTATGGGACGTCCCTCATTATACATTTTCTTCTCAGGTAATGTCCCAACTAGTTTCTCTTCCTGTTCTTAATAATATCTAATAGCGTTCTTTTCTCCCCCACTATTTCCAGCACCCTCTAGTTCGTTTTCTGCTCGTACCAACTAATTCTTTTCATTCTTCTTCACACTCAATTTCGAAGACCTCCAGTCGGTTTTCATCACTTCTACGTAATGCTTATGTTTCCGTCCGTACAGTACAACACTCCACACGAAGCATTTTGTAAATCTTTTTCTCAACTCTTTATTCAAGGTCCCACAAAACAGACTATTCTTCTTTCGCCATTCCTATCCTTGCTTTTATTTCACATTCGCATTTTATTACTAAGAATACTGCCCAGATATCGAAAACCATTCACTTGTTTTATTTTCTCCCTCCCCACTTTTATACTTGACACAGACCACTTCGTTCCAATCACTATGGGTTTTGTCTTTCTAACATGTATTTTCATTCCATATTCTTCATAGCCCTTCCTCAAGTTTTCTAATATCTTATTGATTTTCTTTTCAGATTCTGCAGCAAGCACCATATCGTCTGCAAATATTATAATCTAATCATTCTACCTCCTACCAAAAAGCCGTCTTCATTTTGTAGACTTCTTTTCATGATCTCTTCTAAATAGATATTAAATAATGTTGGGGAGAGACAGCATCCTTGTCTCGAACTCCCTTTCCCATCACACTCTACTCCGTCAGTCCTTCCCCTATTCTAACACTTCCTTGTTGGTTCATATATAAGTTTCTTACGAGTCTTCGATCTTTTCACTCCAACCCAATCTTCTTTAGAACTCCCAACAACAATTTCCAATTCACGCAGTCAATACAGAATAGTAAAATAATTAAATAATCATAACCATGCTACTTCTTTTTCCGTTATGATTAAAATGTTCGTGTTTTTTTTCCTTGTTCTTTCTAATTGTATTTTCTGGCCATGCTACTCTAAAATTTCTTCTAGTACTACACCTCAGCGTCTTTAATGCTCTTTCGAGAAGAAATAATTGTAACACAAGTGTTTTAGTGTAGTTGAAAAAAATATACTATGTTTCAGCCTAATGGTAACAAGAAAACTCACAAAATAGATCTATATTCTCTTTTCATCCCAGTTTTATTTCTTTTCATCGAAATGAATATACTAATATGTGTTCAGATGTATAATGTTATGTCCTCATGTATCCACCTGCACAAAACATGAAACTTCCATTTTGAACTTTTTTTAAAAAAAAATAATTAGCCTTCGATTTCTGCAAAGACATTAAATACCCGACACAGCATTACTGTTACTTTCCACGTGTTTGTTAATATCAAGTGCTGCTCACTGAACATAGCTTACCACGAAATACTAATTTCATAGAAACATAAAGGAATTGAACAATATTATATTGCAATGATCATCGTATGTTGCAATGGGTATACGGATTGAAATTCATAAAATTGATAAAAGTAATCGTATTAAAGAGATTTTTGATTAAAGTGTAAAAAAGAATATTATGTGCTTCTCTAGTTCTTAATCACTAACAAGAGATGAACTAAACTTCAGAAATTCCTTTTCATAAATTATTTTATAATATCACAATAAATGATAATGGCGTGAATATCAGGTTGTACGTAGAAGAAACGTGGATCGCATAAACTAGGAATTCTGTTTTATCCACCAACTTATGGTGACGGAGAACCTTAAACTTAACCGGCTCTTATCTTACGCCAAGAATCCTCTGTACAGTACTTCGAGAGGTATCTAATATAGATTTTTTTGTATGTCTTCTCGGAAAATTCCCAAGCCATAGAGATCATGCTTTAACTCTATATCTTTAAATCTTTAAAATTAACGTCCCCTTTAGGCAAAGGGAGAGGGATGATTAACGCAACTAGAGGATGTTGAAATAATCGGTGGAATGAAAATGTGGGAGGAAACGGGAGTACCCCGAGAAAACACATGGAAACGATGTTGTCCAATACAAACTTTCTTGGCCGGGGATCGAACCAGGGACCCCATACACCAAAGATAAGCACTCTACTACTGAACCACCAAGCCCACCGTTAACTCGCTATACAATTGCGTAGTCATATTAAGTGTAGATTTTAAGTTACCAGAAAGTGCAGGGGGGAGTTAGAAAAACGGAATGAAACGTTTTAGTTATCATCTAATAGAGCTCTTCAGGGCTTACCCAGAACTATTATTTAACTTAACTCCATTAATTGCCATTCCAAAGTAATAACCTGACTGATTTCCTTTGTTTTCCATATTTCTTGCTAATTGCCATTTTTAGCAACACCAACTACTAGATAATACGTCGCGAAGAATGCCCAGGCCCGGACTGGCCCATGTGGCTAGGCGGCGATTGCCGCCCAGACAGGAGCCAAATCAAAAGGGGGCCAAGTGAAAATTTTAATAAAGAGATAGAGGGTCAGGAGAAGGAGGGAAAATATGGCAAACGTGTGTAACAACTAAAGATATACCACATTGACTTGACACCTAGACTCCCATTCCAAGCGCTGCTATCGGCTGAAGGAATTCCACTCTCATTCGTCATCCGCTCTCTCGCTTAGCAACAGCTGAACCCTTATTGGCTCAACGCATGGGTGTGAGCTTTAGCTCGCATTTTTGCCATGGATCAAGACAATTTGGCAGCACGATAACATTCTTGTGAACAGTCAGTCACGACGGCAATCTGCATACATCAAGCTCTGTGAGCGTTTCATTAAAGTATTGTTGCGTTTCACGTCCCTCTATAAAATAGGAATGCGCCATGCCAGATTCAGAATCATATCGGTGTAAGCACAAATAATAGTGAAATCCAACACAATTCCTATCACGGACAGGGCCGCAACTAGGGGGGGGCAGAGGGGGCACGTGCCCCGGGCGCGTGGTTGGAGGGGGCGCCGGAAAGAAGATATATCAATTGTTTTAAAAATCGCACCCTTTCCCTTGAGGAACTTATTCTAGAGGTTAAAAGAAATCAAAAGTTTTTTATATATATATATATATATATATATATATATATATATATATATATATATATATATATATATATATAGAGAGAGAGAGAGAGAGAGAGAGAGAGAGAGAGAGAGAGAGAGAGAGTCTCATCTAAATAGGTGTAATGTCATACACCTAATATTGCATGCATTTGTTCCCTTTGGCGACCACAGAGAATCCGCTCCCTTTCCTTTTCCTACCACAAGGAGCTGTTTGTTTGTATAATTCCATTCAGAACAGCTCTGAAGTTTAAAACGCTGTTATCAAAAGGGGCGGGGGCGAAAAGTTCCCGATTTTTGTTGCTTGCTGGTGGTTGAAGAGTTTAGCTCTGTAATGTTACGCAATTGCTGTAATGTTTTTAAACTAGAGGGCAGTTTTGTGGCGGAAAAGATAATTTACACGCCTCGGTGTATTTAATTGTTTCTTGTACGCCTACCAAGAGATTTTGCGAGTGAAGGCTGTATGAAGCTTTATCTATTAGTTTTGCTTGAGAGTTCTTCGAGGAATTTTGAATTGGTATCTATCAGTCCAACTTATGCTTTATTATGCTTTATTGTTAATTTCAATCATTTTTTACATTAATCGTTTATAATGTATAATATTTACTATACATTAAATAATCTAAATATCTTGATCTATTTATTAATATTTTATGAAGCAATTTCTTTCATATTCAATAAACTTTCTAGTTAATGCACTGTAAAGAGAGATGCTTTGCTCGAATCAGTTTTTTCTATCACTTGTGTGCACCTTAGAGGTGCATATACACAGAAAGAGAAAGTATACAGAAAGGTGCCCAAAAGGTACAGAAAGTGCTCAACTTCGAGAGGTACACATAACAATATAGTGTGGAGTTCTTGTGTGCTTCATTGTTGATGGAAAGTTTTCTTCTTTTCTCCACATCAAAGGATTACACCGAAAAATTTACAGAAATAAAACTAAGCTTTTCATTGTTGCATTGTTATGTTCTCAATGATTTTGGATCCTAAATATTGGTTTTAAAAACATTTCTGATCAGAATTGGCATTTTGCAAACTCATTGATCATCTGATCAACACTCAAACTATAATGAAAAAACTTTGACGCTTTGGAACACCCGTGACATCAATAGTCTCGCGGGCTACAGATGTAGCCCATGAAACTTTCAAGCAGAATAACAATGAGATCCTTTCGATTTTACGTTTGACCACACCCTAAACACGCAGAATGATAGTTGATAGAAAGGTACACAGAACCCTTTGAGTTATCATCTCGAATTACTTTGCGGCAAGGAAAATAAAAACGCTGGGCTACAATGGTAGCCCGCGCGCGTGTTGGAGGGTAAAAGTACTTAAAAATCGATATAACTGGTTTCATTAAGAATGTTATTTACAGTTGCAATCCATAAGTGATACTTTTCGACTAAACCTTGGGGGGGAGGGGGCGCCGAATTGTGTGTTTGCCCCGGGTGACAGAAACCCTAGTTGCGGGCCTGATCACGGAATATGAAAGGGAGCCGAAAGTACATGTAGTGGTCAGACAGTAATATTCTTACAAGTTTAGTTTCTTGGCCTAGTTAAAATCACAATTTGAAAACCAACAGAAAGAGATCATTTTCATGATTTATGATATCACGGCGTCGCGTCGTCGCCTCTGTAACAAGATCCCATGATTTTGGTATTGTTGAGTCACTCATGAGTATTCGTCGGATTTTAATACACTTAAAATTCATGAAATATGCAAGCAACTATGCTGTTAAATGTGTTAAAATATGTTTTGTTACATAGACATTTAAATGCATTGAAAATACAATCTCAAGTTGGATTCATTGCATACTACAAGCGTATATCTGAAATAAAACTTACAGAATATGCTGAATATACTCTTAAGCATTTATATATGCTTTAACCTTTGAAATATGCATTTTTATGCACTATAAAACTTCAAATTCGAACTGTATTATTGTTGTTAGAAACTCTTACCAAGTTTAACAGAAATGCATATAAGCAAACAAAATATGCATTTGTATACAAATCCGATGTGTACTCATGAGTGTTTGCTTTCATTTCTCAGCAGTTGCCAATTTATCAGTCAAGAAGTAGAGCAGTGATCAGTTATTCAAAGTCACACTGTGAGTTAGTATATGTCCTTATCGTGTCGTTTCGAAAATTAAAGTGAGAAGGGAAGTTAGTGTTATGTAACGAAGGGATTAATTCGGACTTCTTGAATCTAGTACAGCACTGATAAATGAAAAATTAGTAAATTTTTAGTACGTTGGGGTTTCTTTTAAATAAAATTGTGGCTGCTGTTGAATTCGGTTTCATGGTTGTCGTTGTGTGCAGGGCCGTGGCGTGGGCGGGGTGACCAGGGCAATGGCCCCGGGTGCCACGAATAGGTGGCGGGAAACGACAAATCAACAAAATTCAAGGAATTCAGATTATGTTGGTAAATGATTTTTAAAAATTAATGTAATTCAGATATTTTAATAATGATCAGGTTTAAAAATTGATGTAATTCAGATATTTTAATAATGATCAGGTCACAGTTAAGTAAAATTACCGCTAAAGTAAAACATCGTCTAGGATTATTCAATGGGAACTCTCTCCAGCCCTCTATGAGAAGAGATTTTATCGCGGAAAACTAACCGAGATCTGCTATTACTTACTTCTTATCCGTATGACAGTTTGGAACAAACTAAAGAAACTTCAGTAGAATTCAATATCATTTCTTTATTCCTATTCCGTCCAAGAAATGCTCAAGTAATTCCACAAATAACTGCAATACTACAATAACTGCAGTACTAAAATAACTGCAATACTATCCCCCCGAAAAGTATTTCGGGCTACGTGCAGGGGCGCTGTTTTGCAGCTTATCGTATCCTTGTTCACCAATACTGAAACCGCCAGTGCTGACTTTAAATTAGTTTGTCCGTTGTTCTTTATCAACAAATTACAAATCTCAGCCATCCTAAAGCGAGGTGAAAAAACAAATTATGCTATTGATTACTGTCTGTGCTGTTCCCATAAATATTCTTACATAACATATACCCTTATTCTATATTATGATATTTATGGTGTAATGTACGGTGTGGCTACCTAGGAAATGTTTGTTTTCTTTAAGATATAACATGCTTTTAATGTTGGAAAACAGTAAGCAGTTGGGGTAGTGGTGGTTGGGGAAATTGAGAATTTGGGGCCAACTCAATGTCAGTCGCTGGGGCAGCTAGTAGCCAGTCCGGCCCTGAGAATGCCCCATTACTTGGTGCATAAAGCGAACTAAAACCTTTTCGAAGTATGTAAATTGATCTTTTACACTTCGGATCAAATCGCTAAAATTACACAAATTATTACACTTCAACAACTTTACGAATATTAATATCGAGAGGGAATTACTACTTTTACTTTTAATATAGAGGAAGTAGGGGTAATTAGAAACGAGAAAAAGAAGTTTTCACTTCAAAAGCTCCTGGGTATTTGCTTATATATTCCCTTTGTTCCTTTTTTCAAATAGTATTTGTTTTCTGAGTACTATAGTCTTTTCATAAAACAAAAAATACCAAAACAAGGTGTAAATTCCCATTTAACCCCTATCATGGGGAAATTAGGAGTGGTCACGCTATTCTGACTTCAAAGCACTTTTTCACGTGGGGGTAAAGAGAAATAAAGAGCGATTTTTTTTTATTTTTCCCAACAAGTTTCATAAAATTGAACAATTGTATCAAATTTTATATAGAGAAAGGTGTCCAGAGTTTTTATTTTTTTATTTTTTCGATAATTTTTGTTTCATAAAATTGAGTAATTGGATCCAATTTTATACAAGGAAACTGTCTGTCATGAAAAAAAAGTAGCATAAAAATAGAAAACTAAATATAGCTATAAGGTTTACATATTTTTCTTTATTTGATAATTAAATTTAAAGTACATTAATAACTTATCAATTTAGATGTAAAATCTTCATTTTATTATAAAGTGAGTTCTATACAGTTTTAATATTGCATTCCTAACTTAGTTTGGAAATTAGGAATAAAATAAATGAGAAAAGTGTATTTTCTCTCCAACTGCAAATAATAATGAAACAAATAAATCTAGATATGAGATAAACAATTTTAGCAGTGTAAAATTACACATAGAAGTATGTGTTTCATTTAAAAATTAAAGAGAGAAATTAGCATATATATATATATATATATATATATATATATATATATATATATATATATATATATATATATATATATATATATATATATATATATATAAATTATTGAATAAAGTGTTTTTGTATTTCAATCGGAGTAGGTGTTGTAAACTCGGTCACTCTATGATATGTATAGACCCCATGAACAAACAATTCATTTCAACACAATCTTCATCTCTCATTGCAGAAAAGCAAAATTAAAAACTTACATTAGATTGGTTTAGAGTGCCATAAACTTAAATAAACACAAATATGCAAGTAGGTGGTACTTCACACCTACATTGTGCCTCTATCACTGAAAGTTCTTGATTGGCATTAACCAGGCAAGACATCCAGTAGGAGAACAAACATCCTAGCAACCTATAATAAACTACGAGTAACACTTGTATGAAATGCATACGCAGTGAAATTCCCTTTTTTTTCTTTTGATTATTTATGTTACATGTTTGTGTTTCCTTTTACACTGAGAAAAATCAATTATCCGGACAGCTGTATATTGTACAAATGTACGGAATCCGTATGTTCATTACAGAAATAAGTACGGAGTATACGTTATACATATGCTACATACGTACTGCCCTCAAATGTTACATCATGCCGTTGCAGGAAGTCTGACATCTAACAGTCTTCCACATATTCTGTATATATACGTATGTTACATACGTCAGCTATATGTTACAACCGTCTAGCTGTATGTAAGATCCTGACCACCTATATACAGTTCTTTCGTTCGTACGGAAAGTACGTTTATCCGGAACACTTATCCGGAAAGTACGTATCAAATATACCTTTTCAGTTATACGTTTGCTGTACGCTAAGTGCAAAAACTACAGGATTTACACATGTAACCTACGTTATTACGTACGCCACATATGTTTCTTCTCTCTGTAGGACAGTGTTGTTTACTCCAGTAATATTCCTATTTACTCCTTCATTATATTCCTTTTTGCCCCGATTTTTTAAGAACTAAATTCAAAATTAAAAATTTCTACCATCTAAATGGTAATCGTTTAGCAGATATTGCTTTAATATGAGATGCCCCTAACTTTATACTAACTAAATATAATAACGATTTTATCCTAATGTTTACATCTTCTGGTACACAGCAGTCTTGAAGTGATCCCATTACAAAACTTTCTCGCTACGTTTTGTTAGGTATTTATATAAAATCCAAGACTTCAATTTTTTTACAGATTGCATTCTAATTTTACTGTACATTCAAAGAAAAAGAGTCAAACCAAAATAGTTTTCTAATCTTATACTGTTGAGGATATTAGGAAATGAGTTATTTGCACGTTCCCATTTTCTCCTCAATAATTACTCTTACTTCCCTCATTAATGATAAACTTACTTGTAGTCAGTTATGGATATTACATTAACCGTAAACGACAAAGATATAACAAAACTGGAACCCTAACTTATAAGAAAGATTTTTTAAGATAAAATTTTTAACAAGATAAAAGTACTTCTTGCACCATCAACATCGAATAGGCTCAAAGCTATTACATTTGGAGCAAAATTTCAAAATCAGTTCAAATTTTTACAGTGAAGTGAAATCAGTGCATCTACCCGTGCGAAAGCAAGATTTTACAGTTGCATAATGATATAAACCGAAATAGAGCCATGATCTCATTTGGTTAGTGCTGCTTCTTTCAAGTAAAATACTCTCTCATTCCTCCTAATTTACCATATTACTGGTTGTTTCCTAATAATTAAATTTGTAAGGAGCATCCATGTAAGTAGATGGTTAGGACTCTTAACTTGTTCTGGGACATTCGCGTTCGTTTCCTGATGGGACATATTTTGTAACTCAACTTCCACGTTAAGATGAAAGTTCACGCCCTCTCTCTCTCTCTCTCTCTCTCTCTCTCTCTCTACATATATATATATATATATATATATATATATATATATATATATATATATATATATATTGCTTATAGCTGAACGTCTGTTTTGTGCATAAGGGCTATGGAAGACTCGTCCATTTCGTCCGGTCCATATACAAAATATAAGCATCAGACATTTATGGACACGTTCAAATCTGGAAAAATGGCCAAACTTCTATTTCCTCGACGTCTATTTCTTCGTATCCCATCTTCGTTCATTTTTCACACTTCAAATAGAATTATTTTATCTTTTGCCAGGTAAACGAATATCATATCGACAGCTCATTTCAGATTCAATCGTACTCTCTCAATCTCCACATCTGCTGAGAGAGAGAGAGAGAGATCAGATAAAGCAAGCATGCTGTTCTCAATTTGAGGATGTATTTCAAGAGCAAATACTTATAGTATCCTACGAAAAATGTCTTTCGTTTAACCTTAAACAGTGTCAGATCCAAGGCTTCCCAAAAGCCTTGTTGTTATACTACCAGCGGTCTAGCAAGTCTAAGCAATTTAGCATCACATTATAATTTATTATAGCAATATATCGCTACTTTATTTAGTTTTGATGTAAAGCACTCTACTTCAAGCCTATGTTCATCGTCCAGGAGGCGATCCACACTCCTCGAAACAACTCTTCTGGATCCACTTCTGACCTTAAGCTTTTGAAATCGAAAAGAAAGACGTGTTCACTTCCCGAAAAGACTATTAGCTATGTATTGAAGAAAGAAGTATTTCATGGGATACGGACAAAATCTCGCGGCCGAAACCTCGCCGCCCAAAATCTCGCCGGCCAAAACCTCGCGGGACAAAATCTCGCCGGGCAAAAACCTCGCGTGGTCAAAACCTCGCCGCCCAAAACCTCGCGAGACAAAATCTCGCCGGGCCAAAACCTCGCCGCCCAAAACCTCGCGTGGCCAGAACCTCTCCGCCCGAAACCTCGCGTGGCCAAAACCTCGCGTTGCCAAAATCTCGCCGGGGCAAAACCTCGCTACCCAAAACATCGCGTGGGCAAAACCTCGCCGCGAATAAAACTTTTCTTTAAAATTTAGCCAATGAATTTCTTAATATGCAATTCCACATTACAAATAATAATAATAATAATAATAATAATAATAATAATAATAATAATAATAATAATAATAATAATAATAATAATAATAATAATAATAATAATAATAATATGATACAAAACATAGTGTGGGTGGGCTTTCTCGGGTTATTCCCGTTTCCTCCCACTTTCTTTATTCGATCATTTCCTTCATCCTGGTCATCTACGTCTCCTTTAACCTACAGGACATAATCAAGGGACGTCGTAAAAACTCATATATTCTTTCATACTTTCATAAATGTTATTAGATTTTTGTTAAAATTTTAAGTTTTTGGATGTTCCAAAGTTCACGAAACTAACCCTGTTAGTTGTCATTACTTTCCTTATGCAGACTTTCTTTCCCTATAACCAGTTTAAAAACATCCTGTCGCCCTACCTTCACATTGAAATCCTCTAATACAGAAATATAATTTTCATATGGTATCGCGGGACTTGGTCAAATACCCGTGATACTTCTTCCGAAACAGCGTCTTTTATACCGTCATCCTTATCATCTGTTGGAACATTTACATTTCGGTCAGGCGAGATTTTGGGTATGGCGATATTTTGGGGCGCGAGGTTTTGGCAAGGCGAGGTTTTGGCCCGGCGAGATTTTGGTCCGCGAGGTTTTGGCCCCGCGAGATTTTGGCCCGCGACGTTTTGGCCAGGCGGGGTTTTGGCCAGGCGAGATTTTGTCCCGCGAGGTTTTGGGCCGCGAGGTTTTGGGAGGCGAGGTTTTGGTCCGCGAGGTTGTCGCCGCGAGGTTCTGGCCGCGAGGTTTTGTACCCAAACCGTATTTCATCTCTATATGTAAATTAGAAGTCCTAAACGAATAAATGATTGAGTGCTCAGGATAATCCACTTAAGCTAGAAATATGAAATTTGCAGTGTACAGAATTTGTGACTTAATGTACCATTAAGGAAGGGCTTTTGGAAATATTACAAGAAAGAGGAAAATGAGGGTGGCAATTACTATATTAAAATGTTCGTATCTCGCATCTTCTGAAGGCTAAAGACATGAACTTTAGTATATGCTCTTCACATTTTAAAAAATTAGACACGCGTTTGAGCATTTTTTTTTTTTTTTTTTTTTTTGTATTTGGCCTAAAAGTGAAGAAAATGCGTTGAGTAGGAAAAAAGGGGTGGGATTACAATTATTATGATAAGATGGTCATATCCCGGAATCGCTTAACGTTAGAAAAGAGAAATTTGGTGCTTCGACTTTTCATTTTAAATAATTACATGTGAATTTCAGTGCTTTTTATGTTCGTCTTACAATGGAAGAAAAGCGGAGGGGAGAAAGAGGCGCGCATGTTGCAGTTTTAATAAGATAGCCATATTTCGGAATCCCTTAAGAAAGCACGGTGGCTCAGTGGTAGAGCACTTACATCTGGTGTGTGCGGTCCCTGGTTCGAGTCAGTTTATGGTGTCCGTGAGATTTCTTGGCGTACTATTGTTTCTTTTCATTTTCTCATTCCACTAATTTTTCCATCATCATCTATTTACTTTGATTATCGTCTCTCTTAGCCTGAAAGACATAATTTTAGCACATTAAACTTAAAAAAAAAGATTCGGAATTCCTTAAAGCTAGAGACATCAAATTTGGAGATTAGAAACTTTCCGGCCTACAGAACCCGGTTTCATCGAAAACAGTGCGACGGGAACTTCATAAAGTGAAAATTCATGGCAGGACCGCTATCGCCAAACCGCCGGTCACAATAACAAATGCTAAGAAGCGTATCCAGTGGAGCAAGGACCACAAGGCGTGAACTCATGGGCAGTGGAAACACGTAATGTGGTCCGATGAATCGACCTTCACCTTGTTTCCAATAACCGGTCGTGTTTACGTATGGAGAACACCGTCGCAGGCCTATGATACAGACTGTCTGTTCCCAACTGTAAAGCATGGGGGTGGTTTTGTTACAGTATGGGCAGTGATACCGTGGTTTTCTGCAGGTCCCAACATACCCCTGCATGGAATGATGAATGCTAAGGCGTACGAGGCCATTTTGTATGACCAGGTTCTACCCATGGCCCAAATATTGTTCCCTGATGGTGATGGCATCTAGCAAGATGATTTGGTACCCTGTCACGCTGCAAAAACGGTGAAATCGTGGTTTCAGGAGCATGAACAGGAGCTGTCACACCTCTTCTGGTTCCCACAATCACCAGATCTGAACATCATTGAGCCATTGTGGTCTACGTTAGAAAGGCGTGTTCGGTCTCATTATCTTCCACCAACATCCCTTAAGGAACTGGAGTATGTTTTGGAGGAACACTGGTTCAAAATCCCACCCACCACGATTCAGGAGCTGTACACGTCCATTCCACGTCGGATCCAAGCTGTTTTGGACGCAAAATGTGGCCCCACACCATACTAGGTATGATTTTCAAACTTTTGCAAAAGTTTTAGATTTTTTTTGTCCAACTCCTGTATATAGATAGATAGATATTTGAGTTAAGTTCACTTTGAGTTTAACGTCCCTTTCAGCAGCGAGGCTATATGAGAGGAGGTCCTACTGATTAACATGGATTCCAAACCACATGAGCACCCATCGGGACTATATATATATATATATATATATATATATATATATATATATATATATATATATGGGGATTGAACAAAAAATCTAAAACGTGGAGGCGTTAAAATATTAAATAATACTTTTGACAAAGTGGATACTTTCAAATATTTAGGATCAATATTAACAGACGAAAATCATATTCACGAAGAAATTAAATGTCGACTAAAAGCAGGGAATTCGTGTTACTATTCGGTTCTAAATCTCTTGTCGCGAATTCTGTCGAGGAATTTGAAGCTTAAAATATATAAAACGATAATCATGCCTGTTGTTCTGTATGGTTGCGAAACATGGTCGCTTACTCTGAGGGAAGAACATAGACTGAAAGTATTTGAGAACAGGATCCTGAGAAGAATATTCGGACCCAAGAGGAACGAGAATGGGGAATGGCGAAAGCTTCATAACGAGGAACTACATAGTTTATACGGTTTACCCAACATTGTTAGGGTCGTCAAGTCTAGGAGGCTTAGGTGGGCAGGTCATGTAGCTAGAATGGAAGAAAGTAGAAACGCTTTCAAAGTCTTGACTGGTAGACCAATAGGAAAACGACCATTAGGAAGACCTAGGCGCAGATGGGAGGATAATATTAAGATGGATCTCGCAGAGATAGGAATACAAAGTAGAAACTGGATCCAATTAGCTAAGGATAGAAGTCAGTGGAGAGCTTTTGTGAACGCGGCACTGAACCTCCGGGTTCCATAGGCCATAGAGTTAGTTTAGTTATATATATATATACCGGTGTATATATATGTAGGGTGTTAATGAACTGTACCGACAAACTGTAAGAGGTGATCCCTTATATCAAAATGAGAGAAAAAGTTCATATGGACCTGTTGGGAAAAGTGTATAGTTTCAGAGCTAGGGCTGTCCAAAATCGCGAAAAGCCAAATTTCAAGAGGCACTATTTCGAACTGTGGGTGGTGGTCATTATCAGCGTAAAGGAAGTCATGCATGCGCAATCCAAAATGCATATGCGTTATCCGTATGCTACATACTTACTGCCCTTAGGTGTTACATCATGCCGTTGCAGCATGTCTGATATCTAACAGTCTTCATTATATTATATACATATATAAATGTTACCTTCGTCAGCTATATGTTATATACGTCCGTTTGCATGTGAGATCCTGACCGCCTATATTGTTTCATACGGAAAGTGCGTACAGATGGAACACTTATACACAAAGTATTATAAAACATGCGTTTTCAGTTATACGTTTGCTGTACGTTAAGTCCAAAAACTACAGGATTTACAAATGTAACATGCGATTTTACGTATGCCGCCTACATTTTTTCTCGGTGTGATTAAGCTCTGGGCAATGCACTAACAATGTACAATGCACTAAGCTCTGTGCAATGCACGTAATAGTTTAATCATCTAACTTAGATCCTTTACTTCCGTATCATTAGTCTGCTGTCAACACGATTATCTTTGAAAAATTGCAATGATATAGTTTACTGTAGGTGCAATTATATTCAAACTCTTCTTTAATTTCTATTTCGAAACAAAAATATATATGAAGAGTATAAAAATTAAAAAAAAAAAAATATTTCGCTATAGCGCAGATGAGGAGACAAGTCTCTGACAACACGAGAAATCTTTTGTATATATTGTTATCATAGGCGACTTTACCATGGATGGCCCGGTCCTGATTCATGGTGGAAACTTTTGTGGTTCAGATCCAAAGTTACCTGTATGTCCATTAGGGTGTATCGAAAAAAACTTTTTTTCGAAATCCGGTTACGGCTAGTGCGGATTTTTGGCCAAATGGCATCAATAAAACGAATAAAAAATTTCAACTCGATCAGACAACTCCTTCTGCTGCCGAGTAGAGCCCAAATATTAGAAAAATCAACAAAAGATTCACTTTTCAACTGATTTTCCAAAAAATATTTTTTTTAAATATTTCCTATATTTTTCGGTCTTTTAAATTATTGAAATAGCATTGGAAAGGAGAAATAAATACATAAAACAAATTTATTAGGGTTATTTCTGTACACCATAAGCATAAAAACCTAGTTAATTATTTGTAAAAATGCACTGATTTTCTGGCGTATCGTACAATTAAATTTTAATATAAAATTATTGAAGTCTCTTGAATAACGAAGAAAACACTTTAGTGCTAAATTCTAAGAGCAGTAATAGTATAAATAATTTGCTCCCAATGCCGTATGTATCTGCTTATCACACTAGATCACCTGCCGCCCACCTCTCCCCGAACGCCTCTTCTCTTGTACTTGCCCAGCTGAAAGGATCGGTTTTATCAGTCGCCAGTAGTCAACCAGCTGTGTCGAACGTGATTGTCGCTGCTTGAGTTATTTATTAGTGCTGTGGGAAATTTTAACTAAGTAATTTGTTTACGTGTGAAGTGCAGTATGTAGAAGTGAGAACAGTGTTTCAGTTGTGTTAAGTACTTTTTATTAGGAAGAGAGTGACAGATACGCTGACGTATGGCATCGACAAGTTTGTTACGGTCTGTCGTTAGGAATAGCATTATTGGGACACCCAAGGAATTGGGTAGAACACAGCTACCAACCGTTGAAATGTATTGAGACAATACCTATGGGAGCGAGAAGAAAAAATGAGAATTTCGGGATCCCGGAAAGAGCCTTCAACAAAGGATTTATCTTCTATCGTCGCCAGGAAGATTGTAGAAAATTGAGATTACGCCTCAATCAGCGGCGAAGCAATTTTCAGTGTCAGAAGGATTGTTGCAATGATATTGAAGTACCATAATATTGTCCGTGACTTGCAAAACTCAGCAAAGTCCGGTTTCCAAACTTCTGCGAAACGAATTGCTGATTTTCAACAGTCTGCCAAAAATATTTCATTTGATATAGCCTTTTGTAAGTTTTCCGATCCTCTTGCCTGCAACTGCGAAAAAGGAAGGAAAGTACCAGTGCTAGAGGCGCCTTTTCTTCTAGATCAAAGAACCACAAGATTAAGGCGTAATCTCAATTTTCTACAATCTTCCTGGCGACGATAGAAGATAAATCCTTTGTTGAAGGCTCTTTCCGGGATCCCAAAATTCTCATTTTTTCTTCTCGCTCCCATAGGTATTGTCTCAATACATTTCAACGGTTGGTAGCTGTGTTCTACCCAATTCCTTGGGTGTCCCAATAATGCTATTCCTAACGTCAGACCGTAACAAACTTGTCGATGCCATAACGTCAGCGTATCTGTCACTCTCTTCCTAATAAAAAGTACTTAACACAACTGAAACACTGTTCTCACTTCTACATACTGCACTTCATACGAAAACAAATTATTTAGTTAAAATTTCCTACAGCACTAATAAATAATTCAAGCAGCGACAATCACGTTTGACACAGCTGGTTGACTACTGGCGACTGATAAGACCGATCCTTTCAGCTGGGCAAGTACAAGAGAAGAGGCGTTCGCTGAGAGGTGGACGGCAGGTGATCTAGTGTGACAAGCAGATGCATACGGCATTGGGAGCAAATTATTTATACTATTACTGCTCTTAGAATTTAGCACTAAAGTGTTTTCTTCGTTTTTCAAGAGACTTCAATAATTTTATATTAAAATTTAATTGTACGATACGCCAGAAAATCAGTGCATTTTTACAAATAATTAACTAGGTTTTTATGCTTGTGGTGTACAGAAATAACCCTAATAAATTTGTTTTATGTATTTATTTCTCCTTTCCAATGCTATTTCAATAGTTTAAAAGACCGAAAATATAGGAAATATTTAAAAAATATTTTTTTGGAAAATCAGTTGAAAATTGAATCTTTTGTTGATTTTTCTAATATTTGGACTCTACTCGGCAGCAGAAGGAGTTGTCTGATCGAGTTGAGATTTTTTATACGTTTTATTGATGCCATTTGGCCAAAAATCCGCTCTAGCCGTAACCGGATTTCGAAAAAAAGTTTTTTTCGATACACCCTAATGTCCATGTCTCAAATAACCTTAATTTTAGTAAAAGGAGGTTTAACTCCACATTACCAACCAAACAAACGACCGCAACACCAACCACATAGTATGAAATAAATTGTTTTACTACTACAAGTATACAGTCGCGTAAAAGTAGCCAACTTTTCCTCTTCACTGCATTTAATTAGAACCACTGCATACAGTTTGTTAGGGAATGTGGTGCCATTGTCTCGGACCATCGTCCTGCACTAGAATTTTCATTGTAGCAGACACCACTGGAGAAAAGAAAGCAGATTTTTTTTTGTCATCTTAGTGTGCTTTCTACAGGCTTCGCAAGGTTATGACGTTAAAGGGAAGTTATCCTGCTTGATTATCTCAGAAACCATAAAATAGAATGAAGGAAATCCTACCGCAAAATATCGATCACACTGGGAAATATATCAAGTTTTTTAAAGAAATATTTTTTTCACATTTAAAAAAATATTTTATGCATGTTGGACTTCAGTATATTATACAGATACATATATGTCCATATTGTAAACCCATTGCTACCAATTAAGTTTATGAGCACTCTCATGGCTATATGGTTAGCGTACACGTTTTCGGTGTAGCCGGGTTCGATTCCCGGTGAGAGCTCATGTAATTCGGATTCCACATTAAACTTTAGATCCACTTCTCATATACCTTGCTGCTAAAAACGGTGCTAAACTCAAATCAACCAGTACATTTTATGAGAAAATAGCATAGTTTATAAATCTAACCTATATATATGAACATTTGCAATTACTAATCAGAGTACTCGTTGTGTATCTAAGCGGGATTTGTAACTGGTTAAACACACGCACTAAAAATATGCTCCGTGGAACAAGTATAAATAAACATAAATAATCAGGTATAGAATAACTGGACTTTAAGGGCCTTATACAGAGTCGTTCTGATGCATGACTAGTGAAATACTAAAGAGTTCAACTAACATAAGACCCTGAAGTAGTCAGTTCTTTAATATGTCGCTATTCATAAGTCAAAACGACTCTCCATAATGCCCTAAGACTCTACCTCTAATCATTTCTCGTAGGCTTGTCTGTAGTAAAGATGTTTTAGATACTGCCATGAAATAAAGTTATATCTAGATGCAGAAGGGCCATGTGATATAGTTTTTTTATCTTCAAGTGGCGGAAAAGTAATCGACGTGGATAAAGATGTTTGTTTGAATGTGGTGGAGTGGCATCTTTACCAATGACTGATACCTTACCTTTTAAGCCGGCCCGTATCCTTGTACTGGATGATAATATGTTACGTTCAAATACTGCAGTACGAAAAACAAAACTGTTCCGGAGAAGAGTAATGAGATATGCTCATTAACGTGGTGAACCAAAGTCAATCTACCAGTTATACCTACTAATGGAGGAAATTCCTTTATCAAGAATGAATGTATCGAACATATCTAGACCCAAAGAATTAAGGCAAGCATACATCCCCCTTTCGGCGACTGGAGGTATCTCAATATTGCGAGGTACCGAAGACAAGGTATGACCACAATCCGACAGAGTCCTGCCCATTTGCTAAGAATCCCCTGGAAACAAGGGGTGGCTACAATTCCAGCCCTGCCAACCTTAGATTACGGCTGAGATATTATGTCCTCTAGCCGAACGTGCAGTCCACTCATACGAAAGTAAAACGAACTTCTCCTCTCCGAGATTACGAGGATAGTGGCCTTATCGGCAATACTTTTCGCTTTGTGATTAGTACTGGGCGGGAATCACCTAAAAATTTACCGAAGTCTGAACGCTGAATTTAAGCTACCTCCGCAGATAAAATCGTTGACGCCCTGATCATGGAGAACTGAAAAATGAACTCCTGACAACGTGTGTAATCTTACATGATTCTCTCAGCACTATTCTAAAGAATAGCCCCAATTTTAGTTATAACAGGTAAGTTCAAATTAGGTTCCTTTACAACTGTATGAAAAGAACTCCTCCAATATGCCAGTTTAAAGTGGTCTTCTTATGAAGATTTATGTAACCAATGGAGAATTATTCCAATCTGTTACTGGAGGGATTAAACGTCTATTTCCTTCTTCACTCTAAATATTGAGAACACCCCTCTTTGTCTCCATCCAAGAAGTGTTGCTATTATGTCTTCAAATTAAGTTCTTTATGATATCTTCTGGGATAAAAGGTGACTAATTCTGTTCCATTCTGTACAAATACAACTAACAATCATTGATACATTGTTTAACATTTGCATACTTCATCCTGTGGTACAACTAGTGATAATTTCAGGGAGTGTTCTGGGAAGTCATTCACCCAAAGTATGTCTTCAATCCCGTTTAATATGGGTTACCAAATATTTTCGCAAACCTTCTGTGCACCGAATGTCACTCACGAAAAAAAATCGTCTAAAATAATTACTGAGGGCAACAACATCGGTTAAAACCAAAGCAGTTAGGTTTGTTGTCTACTGAAGGTTGTTTTCGAAACTGGAGTCATTGAGGATCACACGTTTGGCATGCAGAAGTGCCGTCGAAATTAGTTTTCCGTGTTTAAAATAAGCTGATTAAAATAACTTCTAAGATGCCAATTGGTAAAAAAAATATTGCAACTGTAAGTAGAGTTAGTAGGATATTATATTGAAGACAGAGTAATTTATTACTCGTAAAATGAAATATCTGAAAGATATGGGAAAGCGGTACCTAAGTTTGATATGCATTTTATATGCATACACATATCTTATATGTATAAGATAATATATGTACGTAATTTTGAAATGGTCAACAAAAATTAAAAAGTTGTTCTTTGTTTTGCTACACGAATTCTCCAATTACTACGAAAGATAGCCTTTTTTGGAGACTTAAGAATTAGCTAATTGCAAGGAGTAAATCACAGGTAAGGAGGTCAGTTTACCTTACCTTCATAAGCAAATTTAAGTAACTTGAATAATATTTATCACATTTTCATTACATGTATCGTGTGCTTCCATTTAGACATTACTTAAGCTGAAACTCATGAATAATGTTTACTAACGCCTGGGTGTGAAATTTGTCCCTAACACAAATGTGAGAACCTCTCACAAATCTTTTCTGTTGGTTATTATATACTTTGTTCGTTTGCTTTAAAGCTTAGGGATTATCTCTTGATTGGCATTCAAATTGGTCAAGAGTAAATACTTAAGTCCCCCGGCTAAAAAGAAATCGTATAATATATTAGTTTAATTTTTCGATCGCACTTCTCGTATTGCGTTTGCAACTATCAACTACATCATTGATGCAAATTTTTAAACGATTTCTTGTAATGTTATAGTTTTATCTTAACAGAATGTAATTGATATTTATTTCTTGGACTGAAATTTGTTAGTAATTTAAGATATTCAAGTTATTTCTGTTATTGCACTGTAATTGTTACCTTTTGACAGTTAACTCGTAACACAAATTTCTAATTGAAGTCACATCGCTACTAATTATATCTTTCATTTGTCACCAGCTTCCACGAGCTATTACGGGAATTAACTCATCTTTAGTTTATCCATTAGATTACGATGTTTCAATGTTATCATGCTTATAGCTATTTTAACACATTGATGAATGCTTTATATGAAAGACGGGAACTAGAAAATACTTTATGGATTGGGTGCAATTTTACGAAATGTAGTGATGAATGGGTAATTTTACAGTTAAAAATGAGTAATTGCACATAATAGACGACTATATTGGATATTAATATTTTCAGCAACAAAGTACTAGATTGCACTTCTCGTACCTTAATAAGGTACCTCCACACAAAGTAAAAGAGCAATATATTATGTTTACAAGATTAGGATTACTAGTGTGAAACCACTGAATGTACTATCAGGTAAGAGAAAGAATTAAGGCTTTTGTGAACGAGATGGTGTTAGTACCCCAAATCAGAATATAAATACATATATATATACATATATATATATATATATATATATATATATATATATATATATATAGAGAGAGAGAGAGAGAGAGAGAGAGAGAGAGAGAGAGATGTGTGTGTGTGTGAGTTGCAGCAGGTCAAACCTAACATCATTTGATACTTGATAGCTGAAGCTAGTAGATTATGTGCAAAAAGTGTCTGTTGGAACTCTCATAATCAGACGTAAGGTATTGCGGTGTGAAAATGAATGAATTTTCTGCAAAACTGTGCTATATTTTATATTTTTGTTTCGGTAAATTTGCAAATGCTTCACAGACATGTGAAGAAATTTATGTGGTTTATGGGCAACATACGTTACAAAAGCAACAGTCGAGGAATGGTTCAGTCGCTTTCGTTCTCGAAAATTTCAATGGTTTAGATGCTCCCCGCAGTGGAGTAAGCAATCACAGCAAAAGTGGATTATTTTCTGGCCGAAGTCGAGCAAGATCGACATGTAAACAGTCATGGCATTGCTAATAACTTAACACCCATCACCAAATAGAGTTGAACTATCTGGAGAATGCTGGCTAAAAAAAAAAAAAAAAAAAAAAAAAATAGCTCGTCGTTTGGATGGCACATGATCTGACTCAAAATCATTTATTCGATCGAATTTATATTTGCGAACCTCTACTAAAACACAACAAACTCAAACTATCTGAAGCGGTTGATCACGACATATGAAAACTGGAAAAATGAAATGAAATCTTTGAGTTTTACGTCCCACGGTTATGCCGGTTAGGCTAAAGGAGACGGTGATAATGAGAGATTAGTGAAATGGTGGAATGAAGAAAGTGGGAGGAAACGGGAGTACCCCGAGAAAACCCACGAGCACGGTGTTTGTCCACCACAAAGTTCACTTGGCGGGGGCTGGGATCGAACCCGGGACCCCAAGCACCAGAGGTGAACGCTCTACCACTAGCCACCGCGCCCCCCATATGAAAACTGGATAACCTAGGAGAACAATATACGAAATATGTTGCAGTTGACCGTGTAACGTGGGTTCCTGTCACCACGGCATGGCGCGTCCTCAGGTTGCGGATCGAGAAGAAGGACTCTAGATATAGAGGTTAGCTGCGAATATACTGAATAAGCAGTCGCAGACAGACGACTAGGAGTGGTCCTCCAGCTTGGGGGTTTGGGTAAGGCTAACACCCTCATCCTGTAAAAAAAAAAGGTACTTGTTCAGAAACATTCACAAAAGCCTCGGACAAGGACTGATAACTTGGCACATCAGCAAAAGAAAATGGACATGAGATTTGGAACATGGAATATTAGAAGTCTTTATAGGGCAGGCGCGTTAAAATCTGTAACGAGTGAGTTAGAGAAATACAGGATACACTTAGTAGGAGTTCAGGAAGTTATGTGGGAAGGAAATGGATCTGAGAATTCCGGAAATTTTACGTTCTTTTACGGGGAAGGAAATAAAAATCACCAGTTAGGAACAGGGTTTTTCGTTCACAAACGAATATTACCAGCAATTAAACGGGTTGAATTTGTTACTGACAGACTTTCTTTTATTACTCTTAAGGGACGGTGGTGTGATATTATTGTTTTAAATGTACATGCTCCAACTGAAGATAAGGGTGACGATATAAAAGATAGTTTTTACGAAGAAGTGGAACGGATATTTGACCAACTCCCGCGATACCATATGAAGATTCTATTAGGGGATTTCAATGCGAAGGTAGGACGAGAGGATATTTTCAAACCGATTATAGGGAACGAAAGTTTGCATAAGGAAAGTAATGACAACGGTGTTAGACTCGTGAACTTTGCAACATCCAAAAATCTAATCGTGAAGAGTACAAAATTCCCACATTGCGACGTTCATAAATACACTTGGACATCACCAGACGGAAAAACACATAATCAAATTGATCACGTTTTAGTAGATAGAAGACAATCTAGCATAATTGACGTCTGGTCGTTTAGAGGGGCTGATTGTGACACTGATCACTACCTGGTAGTAGCGATAATACGGGAGAGATTATCGTTGAATAAAGGTAATATTCAATGTCCGAAAACGGAGAGATTTAATTTAAAGAAATTAGAAGAGAGCCAGGTAAGAGAGGAATACCAAATTGAAGTTTCGAATAGATTCTCGGTTTTAGAAGACTCGGAGTGCACTAGTGTTGAGGATACTTGGATTGAAATTAGAGATAGCATTAAAAGTTCAGCAATAGAAAAATTAGGACACGCGGAAATACGTAGGAACAAACCATGGTTCGACCAAGAATGCATTAAACTAGCAGAGAAGAGAAAACAGGCAAAATTACGGTGGCTACAAAATCCGAATGAAACAACTACACAAAATTTCGCAGATATCAGGCGGGAAACTTCCAAAACTTTTAGAACAAAGAAACGGGATTTTTTGAAAGCTAAAATTAAGGAACTTGAAGATAATAGTAAAAATAAAAATATTCGGGACATGTATAAGGGGATCAGCGAATTTAAGAAAGGCTATCAACCTCGTGCTTATATATTAAAGAAATCTGACGGAACAGTTCTCACCGATACGGATAGCCACTTAAATAGATGGAAAGATTTCTTTGACGATTTGCTGAACACGCAGCCAAAAACTAATGTGCGTGGAGAAAAGGAGATACACACCGCAGAACCGTATATTCCAGAACCCAATCGAATAGAAGTGGAAGCCGCTATAAAAAAATTGAAGAAACACAAATCTCCGGGTGTAGATGAAATTCCGGCTAAGTTAATTTTAGCTGGAGGCGAAAAATTGTGGAACAAGATATACAAACTCATTCTCCTTATCTGGAACAAGGAAGAATTGCCACAAGAGTGGAAAGAATCAATCATTCTTCCAATTCACAAGAAAGGCGACAAAACTGACTGTAATAATTATCGAGGCATTTCTCTTCTGTCAACATCCTATAAAATCCTTTCAAATATTCTGTTAGCAAGATTGACCCCATACGCAGATGAAATTATTGGAGATTATTATCAGTGCGGATTTAGACGAAATCGATCAACTATCGACCAAATATTTACCATTCGCCAAATACTCGAAAAGAATTGGAAATACAATACCCCGGTACATCAACTATTTATTGATTTTAGAAAGGCTTACGACTCGGTTAGGAGAGAAACATTATACAACGTTCTTACAGAACTTGGAATACCGAGAAAGCTAATTAGATTAATTAAGATATGTTTAAGTGAATCCCAAAGTAAAGTCCGGGTAGGAAAATTTTTGTCCACGAGCTTCCACGTCGAAAATGGCCTGAAACAAGGAGATGCCTTGTCGCCATTATTATTTAACTTTGTGCTGGAATACGCCATAAGGAAAATCAAAGATAGCAACCAGGGCCTAGAGTTGAACGGCATTCACCAGGTTATGGCATATGCTGATGATGTAAATTTAATAGGAGATGATAGGAGAACAGTAGAAATAAATGCAGAAATCTTATTAAACGCTTGCAGGAACATGGGTTTAGAAGTAAATACAGAGAAAACTAAATACATGGAAGTGCGTCCGGACCGTAATACGGCAAATTGTGGAGGCGTTAAAATATTAAATAATGCTTTTGATAAAGTGGATACTTTCAAATATTTAGGATCAATATTAACAGACGAAAATCATATTCACGAAGAAATTAAATGTCGACTAAAAGCAGGGAATTCGTGTTACTATTCGGTTAAAAATTTCTTGTCGTCTCGAATTCTGTCGAGGAATTTGAAGCTTAAAATATATAAAACGATAATCATGCCTGTTGTTCTGTATGGTTGTGAAACATGGTCACTTACTCTGAGGGAAGAACATAGACTGAAAGTATTTGAGAACAGGATCCTGAGAAGAATATTCGGATCCAAGAGGAACGGGAATGGGGAATGGTGGAAGCTTCATAACGAGGAACTACATAGTGTATACGGTTTACCCAACATTGTTAGAGTCGTCAAGTCTAGGAGGCTTAGGTGGGCAGGTCATGTAGCTAGAATGGAAGAAAGTAGAAACGCTTTCAAAGTCTTGACTGGTAGACCCATAGGAAAACGACCATTAGGAAGACCTAGGCGCAGATGGGAGGACAATATTAAGATGGATCTCGCAGAGATAGGAATACAAAGTAGAAACTGGATGCAATTAGCTAAGGATAGAAGTCAGTGGAGAGCTTTTGTGAACGCGACACTGAACCTCCGGGTTCCATAGGCCATAGAGTTAGTTAGTTAGTTAGTTAGTTAGGTTGCAGTTGAAGCGATAAGCTCTACAGTATATGAAAAAGCCAACAATGGCGTCCAGGGAGGTTATGCTATGCGTTTAGTGGGATTAGAATAGCTCTGTGTATTATTGGATGCTGCCGCCCCACAGAATGATAGACTTAGAACTATACTGCCGATAATTAGCGAGAAAGCACCTAGCAATTCAAAAGAAATGTCGAAACTGTTCAACAGAAAGGGAATCGGGTATATACCACACTGACAACATCAGACCGCACTCATATTTAAGGACTTGTCAGAAATTGAGAAAACTTAGCTCGAAATTTTTAATTTATCCACCATATAGCCCGGACCTGGTACTGTCCGACTATAATTTGTTTCGGCCACTTTAAAACTCTTTGAATAGTCCTAAGTTAGATTCAAAAGAGGCCCTTGAAGACCACGTGTCTCAATTTTTGACTATACATATGACAGTATATCGTGAAACTGTAGGATTGTCGTTTCCTTCCAATATGTTATTTATTTCCAACATTGTTAATTAAATTTGTAGGAGTACATAAAATATACAATAATAATAAAACCGCGACGCCGTAGTTATTAATGCGTCTTCTGACTCAATTCCTAACGGTGGTAAAATTTATTTTTCTGTCTAATTTCACTTTGTAAAATGGCATCAGGTTCTTTGGAGTTAAAGCGGACTGAACGCATGACCACATTACCTCCTCTATAGACCGAAGTTTGAACAACGCGTATGACCTCTCCCAAATAGGAGGCTCACTTCTTATCTTTATATTGTGAATAATTAATGGTAAATAATATGATTAATAACAGTTAAGTGTTAAAATGGTAGGTTGGTTGCTTTGGAATTTAATATATCTTTCAACCAGACGAGCACCAAAATTTTTTTGTTGAGGATTCAAAGTTTGGGAGGTTCAATATTATAAGACAGTACGTCTAAGTAGTATTGAAACGGTTTTATTCTGCACCTGAAAAGGAGACAAGTAATTGTCAAGTACTGCTGCCTATATTCTCAGAAAAATAATGATACAACTAGGTTGTTTTTATAAGAAAAGAACAGTACAAATGAAGTGTAAAATCAAATCTTATACCAAATAAATCATTTTTCTGATAAACAAATATAGCTTGATTAAGGAAGTCTACAAATGCATATCGCGTTACGAAGCTTTTTTAGGGGGGATTCCAGACCCGACGGACCTAATGTGGGTGCTTCCATGCTTTCAGCATTGAAGCTGTATGAGACGTGCACCTACAGCTTATTGTAGGATACGAGCTACATAAGTTCTCACCGGAAATTGAACCTGGTTCTTCAACACCGAAGACGCTTACGCTAACTATATAGCCATGACAGAGCTCAAAATTCTGAAACGATATCTAGCACAATCACAATTCTTATTCTAATTAGGGACGTGCACAAGGCAATAGTTGAAACTGTCGCAAATATGTTCTGAAAGTGAGGTCTTCTCTCGTGCTATATTTACATTTGTTTCCATTGGAAAAGCTCCGTTTCGTCTCAAATTTCACCACTATAATTCAATCTCGCCTCGTCTTGTACGGAACTCTAATTCTAACATAAACGTAATTACGAGGATCCATAGGGAACAAGTATAGATCTTCACTTTCTTTTGAGCATGGATTAATTATAATATGGTTAAGATGTTGTAAATGTACCGAAAAGATCTTAGAAATATTGTTATTTGTATTTTAAAGATTCAGAATTTATAGTCCGAATTCAAATTTTTAAATAGGGGGGCGCGGTGGCTCAGTGGTAGAGCGTTCACCTCTGGTGCTTGGGGTCCCGGGTTCGATCCCAGCCCCCGCCAAGTGAACTTTGTGGTGGACAAACACCGTGCTCGTGGGTTTTCTCGGGGTTCTCCCGTTTCCTCCCACTTTCTTCATTCCACCATTTCACTCATCTCTCATTATCACCGTCTCCTTTAGCCTAACCGGCATAACCGTGGGACGTAAAACTTACAGATTTCATTTCATTTCATTTCAAATTTTTAAATACTTTGAACCAGATACTTGCTTGTATTTGCACCGGTTGAAGCAAAGGCCCATAAGCTCTCTCAGGTTCACAAACAAGTGTTTATTGTTAT
Source organism: Thermobia domestica (assembly GCF_964235325.1). Taxonomy (NCBI): domain Eukaryota; kingdom Metazoa; phylum Arthropoda; class Insecta; order Zygentoma; family Lepismatidae; genus Thermobia; species Thermobia domestica. The sequence continues at coordinate 125,460,903 of NC_137455.1, read as the reverse complement.
TGAAAACGTCCTCCTTATTTACACGATATTTACATGCACGAGTGTGGATGTCACTTACAAACATAAGACTTTCACGTTTTTTACTATATATTAGTAGACAATTTATTAAAGTATATGTATTTCTCAAATTCTTTGTGGGGGCAATTGTCCCCTCCTGCCCCCGAAATGACTCCCCTGAGTAAAAATATTAAATGTCACCAAAATACGCGAATCATGGAAGTATAAGGCGTTTACATTTACCCTGAGCGTGGGCAAGACAATAGCTTCTCACAAATGAGACGTATAGACTACTTTTAAGTCTTTTTTTTTTAGTATTTTTGTATGTTTTTCCTCAAAACTTGAAACTGTTTACCGAAGGGGAACACCGCTCACTTCTTGTGTAAGTAGTCCTTATTTGATCCAAGCTCATGTGACTTACGTTGTGAACAACAGCATGTAATTGAATTTTTCCGAACTTCTTTTAATTCTTCCCACATCTTGTTGTATTATTTTTTCATTACCATTCGATTTCATAAATCATATGTCTAAAATTTTGTCCTAAAAACATAATCGTGAAAGGTTAAACATTTCAAAGGACCTATCCGATTTGCCATTAGGACCAAATTGTGTCACGTGAACAGGTCAAAAGTCATGTTGCGTGTTAAATCGAAACGATACAGTTTTACGTCCTACGATTATGTCGGCTAGGCTAAAGGAGACAATGTTGATGAGAAATGAATGAAATGGTGGAATGAAAGTGGGAGGAAAGGAGAACCGCGAGAAAACTCACACAAGGTGTTTGTCCACCACGAAGTTCACTTGGCGCGAGCAGGGATCAAACCTGGAACCACTTGCACCAGAGGTGAACGCTCTACCACTGAGCCCCCGCTTGCTAAATCGAGTGTGGAGATTTCAAATCCAGATATGAGATATTTCAAGCACGTAACCTCCGCGTGGGGCGTCCTGGGTAATTCGCAGAAGATGCATACACTTTATCATTATTATCGATTTTACTCAAACCACTTGATTTTTGACAATGGTCTATCCGTATTTACCTTACGTGCTCTACGTCGTTTTTAATCTCTTCACTATATCTTTGCAATAATCTTACAGTTAGCCATCTCCTCGTTATATTTTTTAAGATATGTGGAGAACATTTTTTTCATTGCTTTTTCATTGACGTTACAGTTCATGTTTCGTGATTTTTTACTATGTTCCATCCATTTTAGGACAATATTCTTTAAAAATATAGAATCTACATAGTATCCTGCTGAATCTACATAGTATCTACATAGTATTTAAGCTGAATCTCAGTCATCTTCCTTTTTTTGGTTTCTGAGATAATTGGAGAAATTATTTGTTTTCAATTGATTTTCCGTTGACGTTAATGCTAATGTTTTGTGTTTTTTGACTATGTTCCACCCATTTTAGGACAATTTACTTTTGATTGTAGAATATACAGAGACTCTTCTATATTTAAGCTGAATTTCAGCCATCTCTCTCTCTTTTTTTTTTTTTTTTTTTGGTGGGGGATTTAAGATAAGTGGATGAATGATTTGTTTTTCATTGATTTTTCCATTGACGTTAATATTAATGTTTCATGCTTTTGACTATGTTCCATTCATATTAGGATAGTTTGCTTTTTAAATATAGAATCTACATAGTCTCCTCTATATTTAAGTTTAAATTTAGTCATCTCCCTTATTTGGTTTCTGAGATAATTGGAGAAATTATTTGTTTTCAATTGATTTTCCGTTGACGTTAATGCTAATGTTTTGTGCTTTTTGACTATGTTCCACCCATTTTAGGACAATTTACTTTTGATTGTAGAATATACAGAGACTCTTCTATATTTAAGCTGAATTTCAGCCATCTCTCTCTCTTTTTTTTTTTTTTTTTTTTTTTTTTTTTGGTGGGGGATTTAAGATAAGTGGATGAATGATTTGTTTTTCATTGATTTTTCCATTGACGTTAATATTAATGTTTCATGCTTTTGACTATGTTCCATTCATATTAGGATAGTTTGCTTTTTAAATATAGAATCTACATAGTCTCCTCTATATTTAAGTTTAAATTTAGTCATCTCCCTTATTTGGTTTCTGAGATAATTGGAGAAATTATTTGTTTTTAATTGATTTTCCATTGACATTAATGTTAATGTTTCGTACTTTTTTACTATGTTCCATCCATTTTAGAACAATTTGTTTTTGGATTATAGAATCCACATAGTCTCTTCTACATTTGAGCTTAATTTCAGACAAATGTCTGTTCACATCATTGCATCCCGATAGGCTCTTCGTATTAAATTTTCGCAGAAACATACTTTTTTTTTACAACATAAATAATGCATTAATGTGAAAACTAAGCAAATAAGTTCAGTCCAACGCAAAATATATTATCATATTAATATGTAAAGTGATCAAATAATTAATGTAGAAAGAAAGTTTATTAAAAGGTAGAAAAAATAAATTGAAATGAAAGAGAGTAACAAGAGAATAATAATACATTATTATTTTGTTCATTCTTGCGTATGGTGTCTTTTTTTTTTTTCGTGTGTAAATTGCTCCCACTTTGAATCGATTGTGCAAATTAGCAAGTTTTGCAAGCAATACGAGTACTAGTAGCAAAATGGATCTTCCCTAAAATTCATTTGATTCTTTGTTTGTAGTTTTATGTTCATTATCAAGCTCCGAAACTATGTTAGATCTAAATCTATAGTTTAATGTCAGATTGAAACCCCGTGAGCTTCCACTACGAATCGAACCTGAGAGATAGTTCCCATCAAAGAATCATCATATTCGATATTTAAAATAATCAAATGTTGATGGAATATAGTTTTCTGTTTGTTGGTGATCAAATAAGACTTGATTTATTTATAATTTATTCAAACAACTGATTTGCTGTTTGGGGGTATTAGTCTCGAGAATGTCTTATCTCTTATACTACTTTGCCTAAATGAATTTGACTTTTAAAATTTATTAGTTCTTTTCCTTGTACGTTGGTCAATTTAAGTTTAACGTTCCTTTTCAGCACCAAGGCTATTTGAGACAACATCTACTCTTTAAAGAAGATCTGAATCACTACTTTGGTTTGTATCCAAGGCAAGTATTTCCCATCGGTGATCAAAGTCTGAATCAGGCACGTTAGCCACTCAGTTATAAAGATGCAAATACAGGCTTCAACGGATGCTATAAATTAAGCGTAATTCTCAACACTTTCATTAGACTTGATATCCAGGTAGTCGTTCATCATTAGCTGACTTCAGTACAAAATTAAAAAAAAAAAAAAAACCATCATCCGGTTTTTGAAAGTGTTGAAAATCATCATGTCTTCTTAATCTTATGATATTGCTACTGATTAAAAGTTATAAACAATTTAATAAAGAATAAAGTATTGTATAAAACGATCATGTGCAACAGCCGCTCTCGGCACATACCGGGCCCACTGAGCCCTTTAATCCGGTCTGCTTGACTCGTTATTCAAAATGAATTTCTTACGTAATCTCTTAAATTGAGCTGAGCCTAATGTCCACTAATGTCCACCTTGAAAATATCCTTCGCGTTGGAACATCCAGTGCAGAGTGTACCACCGAATATTAGCAGACTAGTCGTGTTCCACTAAAATGGTAAATAAATAGATTTTAGATTTTTCTGCTTTTCTTTAGTAAGTGAATATTTTGGCTACCGTTATAATAGTTTTTGTGTTCCTGTGATATTAGTGTACGACTAACGATTTTATAAATTGAATATGGCTATTCTTGTGAGAAATGTTACACATTGTCTCGTATGGCCCTCGACGCCAGCAAGTCCTCTGTGACTGGCCCACTTCCTGTTCCAACTTGCACATGCCTGATATAAAGCTACAAATATTATCTTTGTTGTACAGCCCTTCAACTTATTATCAAGTTAGGCAATATCAAAATCGCATACACAAAACATACGTGTCTAACGTGTCTACATACATACCACGTTACATACGCGTCCAGCAAAACATACGTGCCATGTAGCTACCCGGAATATTAGATAGGACTCTTGACTTATTAGATAGGACCGAATAAAATGTCCACTTTGTCGTTTGATGTGAAACACATCAGCAACATAATACAGGAATGGATAAGGTCACGTGTTTAACATCACAAACTCAGTACATGTCCAGTAAGCAGGCTGATGTACCTAACAGTGTGTTTGAAAGTGCACAAGGAGAACACACAATTTAGAATAACTTTGCTTAACGAATTTAAACTGGGACACTCTGCACAGCAAGACTCAAAGAGCATTGTGTCTCTTTGCTCAATATACAATAATTGTGTATTTGAGATAGAGAAATATGAATAACTCATGCGAGAAATCAATTTGGCAAAAATTGGAAACTACGTAGAGATATTAAAGAAAAAGCTATTTAGAAGTGATTCTGTGAGAGTTTGGGTAACTCCATTGAAATCAAATTTGCATTAACAATATTTTGAAACGAGAAAAAAATTTATATTTACCTTTCAAATACTTTCGGTAGACTTTAGGTAGTATCGAGTACAAGAACAATAATATTATAACCACCATCAAACCACTTGACGTAATATACCTTTTTTGTGGGCCTGAGCCGCTCCAACGCCATCTGTTTGCAACCGGCTGAACTACGTCTAGCGTAGCGACGAAAACAAGGTCAACGCTCTGCATTGCCCTGTCTCTAATATGTGTATCAGTAGCTTTCTAGACCTAGTGGCTGTCACGTCTTTTATTCACCTGACTCCCCAGTTTGCCTCACGATGATGGGTGGACGCCGAAATTGGGAAGCACCGGACGGAAATTGAACACGCGGGCCGTGAGTTCAATGCTATAACCACTAGACTATGGTGATCCCCTTTAATAATATTATGTTAGTTATCAATATTTAAAAAAAAAGTCTGAAAATGAGGTAAATGGGTCCTAGAAAAGGAATAAATGATTATCTTTTACATATTTAGGCAAGTGCTGTTTTAGTCTTTTATGTTATTATGAAGATTGTTTAGCTCTCAGAGGGAAGTATTTTTGTCGGTAGTGTTTAGACATCTCACAAACTACATCTGTTATGTACACACTAAGTTGGTTTCGTCCTTTGCTCTACATATAAAAGAAAACCACAAATTCTCATCTGTGTTTACACTAACCTTCTGTGCAGCGTCCTTAAAACGAGTCACACGCAAAAAAAACGGGGCTAAATTTAATTCCGCGTTTCACATATGCACACGCACGAGAAATAACGTACTCTGCAAAAGAGTGAGATTTCCACTACTCACAACATCATTAAACAATCATCCATATACTATCGCTGTCACGTTAACACTGTCTGAAATAGTCATGATAAACTTATCGTTATATACCATCATCCTTTTTCATCTTGTTTTAAACGAACGGAGCACGTATTCTTATAGATAGCATGATGTAATCTGTGAGATATTTTCAGATACAAACACTCTTCGTAGCTGCAGGAGCTAGAAACGTATGTTTGAAAGCTCTTTGCAATTATTTGGCCACCGGGGAGAGAACACCGAAAACAATCTATAAACTAAGGTGTCCATTATGAATATCACCATCACACGCAACACAACCTTCAGACAAAAATCAACAAACTTGGCATTCTTTAAAAAGTGGGTCTAGATGAAACGCTAAACTTTTTTTTAAAAAAATACAGGGCGCTGGTACGTTTGATTGATTGATTGATTGGTTTCAGTTTGACTTTTCTTTCATCCTTTCATCATTAACGTTATACTGGACAGGATCTACTAATAAGTGTAATTCAAATCTCTAGTCCATTTTGTGTCCGAAATACATGTTCCAACCCTGGGGCGCTCCCACGGTGGGGGTCCACTATGTCCGAACTCCTCCCAAAAAAGATTTCCTGACTCAATATACATTTGTGAATCATCTCAATAAAACTGTACTTATTTAAAAGTGAAATGATTGATGTAGCATAAACATTTCATGGTATACTTCATCTGTACTCTTTCTCTTATAAAAACAATCTAGTCCTGTCATTTTTTTCTTCAAAATATAGTTGGAATACTTTACAATTACTTATCGTCTTTTCGGGTGCATAATAATACTCGTTCAATACTACATAGACCTAATGGCTCTTAATATTGGACCCCCCGGCCAGAAAGCTTGGACTTCTTCCAACAAATATTTATGGGTGTGCGCCTGGTTTGTATGCTAAAGTATTTCCATTTAGTGTTGTCTTTCACTTCTACAAGTTTCGTTCAAACTTACCTGAACATCCTGTATATAGTTTGTAATGTTCAAAATTAACTGGGAACGTACTCCAGAGCCATTATTTAATTAGTAATTCCACTATTTATCTCTAAACGCAAAGTATTTCTTACATCACATGGTCATTATAATAATACATATACTCCCATTATTCTCTGGTCACTTTCCGGATACAGCTAGTTTTTACTAATTTATTTAGAGGCTTTGAAGCACTGTCATTTACAGTGTTAATTTCGCGACTGGCCGTTATCGAAATGTTTTTTTTTTACAGTTCTTTCCTTCGATTGCCTTATGTTCTATTTTCCTTAGTAATTTAAAATATTGAAGTCTAGTGGTAAGAAGTCAAAATAAAGTTAGGAAGAAAATAAGAAGTAATGCTAGTAATGGTGTATAATGTAAGAACAAATGATTCTCTCCATTCTCTCCCACTACAAGGATAACACATAAGTTTTGCAATATTTCGACAATCCTAACAGCAGGCGCGAGTGTACGCCGTAATCGAACTTAAATGTAAGATCAAACTGGCCCAAAAGATAGTGTGGCAAGACGGAGGTTACCACTCCAACAGTATCTTCAGTGAATTTTTAAGAACAGTGGCGATGAGTGGTTAACAATATCTGATACGTGAACTGTTACTGTATCAGTCGAACTCAGACATGATGCTGCGGCAGCAATCCAAAACATTTGTCATACGAAAAGGAAGGTACAGTGAACCAACTCGTTGGTTCAAAAAATTTCGTGTAGGTCGTAAAAATGCCTAAGATCAGATAAAGTGTGACCGCCCAAGGGTAACAGATTATGAGGTCATACGTCACGACATTCGGGAAAATCCATCCACACGCACACAACGATTATCAAACCAACTTGGCATCACCAAGTACACTATACTGCGTCACCTTCACGAACACAGATCAGGAACTGCCGTATTGTATCACATGAGTTGACCCCAGCTCAGAACCAGAGGAGAGTGGATGTGTGGCGACAACTGCTGCAAAATCCATGTGATGTGTGTTTCCTGAAACGGATTGCCACATGCAACAAAAAGTGAGTATTTTTCCGAAATCAGGATGTGTAAAAAGTCGTTGAGCAATGACCAACTTCAAGAAACCGGTCGTCAAACTGGGCCATCTCGAGCATGAATTCATGCTCTGTGTAGGGAGTAACTCACCTCGAGTTCGTTACTAACTGTCGTACCACCAGCGCTGACTATTATTCCGAACAGATGGAGCGAACATATGCTGCACTACACAAAAAAAAAATATATATATATATATATATATATATATATATATATATATATATATATATATATATATATATATCCTGCATTGGTGAACCGAAAGCGCGCCCTGGTGTAAAACGCTAACGCAAAACTACACTCGACTCGAAGAAAGCAACAAAAAATGCAGAAACTTGGTGTTATCGAACTGATACCATACTCGGTTTGGTGTCCTGACCTTGTTCCTTTGAGTTTCTACCTGTTTCGGTTCATGACGCACTTCTAGAAATAGCGATGCATCACCACCAGCAGGAGGGAGACACAGCAGTGACTGACCATTTTTTGCTTCTAAGGACAAGACGTAATATTGGAATCGAAGAAGTAGTAGAAAGGTGGCTGCAGACAGTCCTATACGAGGGGCTATACTGTAAATGTTAACCTGCTTTTACTCTACTGTAATAAATAATATTGTATAGCAGAAGATTGTAAAACTTATGACTTTTCCTTGCAATTTTAACTTCAAACTATACAAGTAAGTTTCTTATCTTTATTAAAACATACATTGTTTTACTTTTAACAAATTGGAGTGATTTAACGAAATTTTGACGAAATATATTTGATTATAAATCAGGATAGGGGATTTACGTACTAATTACAGACACAATTCAACCTCAAGCAGTAAATGTAATCGGAAATGTTCAGAAAACTGTCATGTTCTACTAAAGGCGAATGATTTCTCTTACGAATGTCATCGTAGAACTCTTTTCTTAAATTCATGTAATGGTTAAATTAAATTCTCGTTTCGGCTAATTTTAACTCCAAGTACTAGCAAATTATGTGAAAGTTTCGATAATTATGTTCACCATATTGTGTAAAATCCAATTTTTCTTCCAAGTTGTCATAGAACATATTTTATTTAACCGGGAGGGGAGAAATAGATAAATTCAATTCCTCATTCTCGATTGATCTTAAATCCAAACAGTAGGGTGATTTTGAAGTCTCAAAAAAGTATAATGCATATGGCATTAAAATCTGTTTATCTTAGACAGCCATTATGGAAAATGTTATTTTAATTAGGAGGGGAGATGAATGTGGTCCTTCATTCTTGACAGATTTTAACCACAAGCTAGGAAAGTAATCGTAATGCCCTAAAGATACTATGCAACATGTTTCGTCAAAATCGAATATTATTTTACGTATGTTATACTGTAAAAGTTGCTTTCTTATGAATACGTGAAAACTGATAGAATGAAATGGAATGGGATTATAGAATAGAAATCCGTTATTCTTCATAGACTGCAACCCAACAAAATACTTATTTCAGAAGGTTGGAAGAAAATACGTACTGAGTTTCATCATAAACCGGTTCAATTTTATGAGTAATTATGAAACGGACAGACAAAGTAATACAAAAACGCCGATCAAATTTAATTACGCTTCTTTGAATTAGTCTCGCGCTACCATTGCTTGAATGCGCGAGGAAATTGGAAGAGAATATGGATAACGTATCACAGAAGAAATGCTGAAAGGAAGATGAGCAAGCAAAGTTTAACTTAAGAGGGGGAAATACATGTCGAAGTTAACTAACGAATTACGAAAGGAAACTGACAAGGTCACCGAAGCATACTACATAAATAAATGGGGATACGGACAAAATCTCGCGGCCGAAACATCGCCGCCCAAAATCTCGCCGGGCCAAAACCTGGCCACCTAAAACCTCGCGTGGCCAAATCCTCGCCGCCAAAACCTCAGTGTAGTATAACAATATCTGCTGCTTTTCTTATAAGTAAGAAGATAAAAAGGAAGGAAGAGCTTGGTGTGGTGAGAGCAGGGCCGCCGAATTCTACTTCGCCCCGGGCGCCGAAATATCTAGCTACGGCTCTGTATATATATATCCCACTCCCCCTCCCTTTTGTTGTGCCGACAAAGTGAAATTATAAAAGACATCCTAGGCTCGAACCTCATCTATGTCGAAAATTTGATTGAGATCGGTAGGATGGCTCAAGAGGAATAATGTAACAAACATAATCATTTAATTTTTATATATATAGATTTCCATAGCATGCATTAGAATTTTTCTTGTCATTATTTTAATGTAATTATGCGTTATTACTATATATATATATAGTGATATATAGAACATTCTACATTGAAGAAATCGTCGTGAAGAGGTTTTATCCTGACGACATTTCTTCCCAAGCGACACTACGTCTCGCTTAATTTAGACCAGGCGAGATCATTACAACGAGGTTTTGGTCAGGCGAGATTTTGGGTATGGCGATATTTTGGGGCGCGAGATTTTGCAAGACGAGGTTTTGGCAAGGAGATGTTTTGGCCCGGCGAGATTTTGGTGGTCCGCGAGGTTTTGGCCAGGCGAGGTTTTGGCCCCACGACGTTTTGGACGGTGAGGTTTTGGCCAGGCGGGGTTTTGGCCAGGCGAGAGTTTGTCCCGCGAGGTTTTGGCCAGGCGATGTTTCGGCCCGGCGAGATTTTGGGCCGCGAGGTTTTGGGAGGCGAGATTTTGGTCAGGCGAGGTTTTGGTCCGCGAGGTTGTCGCCGTGAGGTTCTGGCCGCGAGGTTTCGTACCCAAACCAAATAAATGAGATAATATAAGGGAAATACTAATAGGAAGTGTAGGTAATGCAAAGAAGTGTACAGGGAGATTCCTGATAGGATTTAACCCTAAGATGTGGGGATATTCCCAACGCGATGGAAAAAAAAACACACATATTAAGTTTTATCATAATCGAAAAATATTATATGGTTTATATTGGGAAATATGCTTCCACGTATATGTCTAGACTTCTAACATGTGATGTAATTTACTCCCTTTCACCTTCTCCATAATCTGGATGGATTGCGACTCCCAAACAATAAGGTTGTTTCTGCAAGTGAAAGAAATAAACATACCAAGTTTCATTAAAATCAAATAGGTTTTACGAGATGCATCGTGGAACAGACGGACAGACACACAAATGTCAATCGAGTCGAATAGTAGAAGCTTCGGTAATGCTTGCTTCAAGCATAAAAATAACTGTAATCTGAGGTGTTCTTCGGCGGTGTTTCTTCCAGACATGTATTTTTGGGGAGACTGCCCCCCGGAGCTCTGAGAGTGCTCCTCCGGAGGAGACCAAAATAATACGTCTGTATTATAAAAATAAATAGAATAGTACAAGCAGTGCCCCCCTGGAATACTAAGTGTGCTCCCCGAAACATTTTTTTCTGAAAGAACAACTATTCTTCAGTAGAAAAGAATAGAGAAATTTAGACTCAATTATATACATAAGAGCCAGTGTTAGTTCTAGTACTTTTATTTTAAGTTTTTAAGACTTTTATGGGCAGTTTAACGGGTTTCTTATTTAAAAATGAAACAAAGTAAATTATTAGATTATTAGCAATGGTTTATATATGTTTTTATATATATTGTTTATTGGAATAACTGACTTAAATTCTATTATCATTTTCAATTGTTTCGGACAATAAGCTTTTCTTTTTTTTAAAAAAAAAACTGAAGTTAATTGAATAGTATTTTAAAGTTTTGCTGGTTATGGTTAAAAGTCGTTAAAAGTGTTCTATCCGTCACAGTTTTCAAACAACTATACTTTATTAAATTGTGTACAATATTTTTCTTGGAGTCGTCTCTACTTGTGTAATGCAATGCCCATCATGAACAGAACGTGAGACCACAACGAACTTCTAAAATGTTGAAAGTGAATTAACTCTTTTAACTCCTGGAGTCTGTACATTATTTAAGTGGACAATTTATATACTAATCCTAGATATGTCACCGATTCTCCACAAAAGTGTATATGGGAAGATGAAAATGCAGGGGGAACTTGTGTTTCAAAGACTGCACAAAGATAACCAACATGAAGTGCTGTTGAAGAAATTGGCAATTGCTTTAAAAGTAAATATCAAACTATACTTTCCAATGTAAAGTGCTGCATTAAATTGTTTGTGACAGAGGATAAGTGTGTAATCGTCAAATGTCAAGAAGGTCGAACCTAATGCAATTGATAAACGAAAATCAACATAAAGAAGAAAACTTTAGAATCAGGAACAATCCTCATAATTTCTTACATATGCGCAAAGGAACTTTGCGAACTCCAAAGTCATTTCAAAGATTTATTGGGATAAAATTCATTAGGCCAAAAAATTATTTTTTAGTAATAGGTTCACTACTTGTTCACTTACAATATGGAACAAGTAATCAGCACATATATCAAATGATGATTTCATCATTTAAGTTTGCTACAAAGACAAGACAATCGTCTCAATACCGTTGTCCGTGCTGCATAAGAGATAAAAGAGGATTGTCTTCGAGATGCGGACAGCAAACATATGGCTTTTCTGAAAATTTCTTCTCACACGAACATAGACTATATCCACCATCGTTGTTCAAGAAAAATGGTAATATGCGTAAAACTTCAAAGGCTGCTCTATTGTGGTGTTTAGAGAAAGAAATTCCATATATTGGACAGATAAATCTTTCTACCATATCTGCTGTGGTTATTGATGGACCAGCACTAGTATATACAATACGTCCACGTTATGGAAAAACATTTGACGATTACCGAAAATATTTCCTAGACTCAATTTTATATTATTGGCCCCACGCAAAAAGAATTGATATTATTTTCGATAGATATTTACCTCATAGTTTGAAATCGGAAACAAGGAAGTATAGAATTCGTAAAAGTGAAAAATCCGAAAGAAAAGTTGTTGATCTAAACGCAAAATTGCCATCTTATCATTGCTGGAAGCAGTTTCTTTCAAACCAGGACAATAAAGTGGATCTACTCCATATTCTTTCTGATATTACTAATTTATACACTGATCATGATGTAGAAATAGTTACTACAATGGAAGAAACAGTGCAGAGTAACATTGCGCATGAACAATACATTAATCTTCAACCTTGTGATCATGAAGAGGCGGATACTAGAATTATATTACATACTAAAGATATTAGTGAAAAAGGTTATAACAAATCCCTTATTATAAGAACTGTTGATACTGATGTGGTTATACTAGCTCTGGCGTTCTTCCAGTTGTTAAATGTTAATGAATTATGGATTGAATTTTCCTCGCCTAAGCGGTTTCGGTTCATTCCGGTTCATTTATTATACAGTTCCCTGGGAGAAGAGCTGGTTCAAGGTTTACCATTTCTTCACGCGTTCACCGGATGCGATACAACTTCCGCTTTCAGAACGCGCGGGAAAACTAAGGCATGGAAACTGTTCAGAAATTGTTCGTACTTTCACCCTACATTTCAAGCATTGTCCCAGCCACAACAAAGCATCTCTCCTGCACTTTTCCGTGATCTTGAAAGCTTTGTTGTACGTTTGTATGATAAGTCATCCTTAGCTTCATCAGTGAATGCTTGTCGTCAACAACTTTTCGTCAAAAGAGGTCTACCTTTGTATAAAATGCCTCCAACAAAGATGGCGTTAAGGCAGCATGCATTACGCTCATTATACCAAGCAGGTCATTGTTGGGGAAAGTCCCTTTTTAAACAACAAAAATTGCCACGTCCCGATGAGTTTGGTTGGCAAATGAAAAATGGATTATGGGTACCCGTCACGATATAATAAAAGTGTAAAATTAAGTGAATTAGTAATAAATCTTTTATTTCTATTCTTTGGAGAGTTGTAGTTCAATAACTTATGGAGCTTCCAAAGAGAAAGCGGATTGGTAACTCGAAGTAAATAATAATACAAATGTCATTTATAAACTTTACAGAATTCATTATTTCATTTACAATTATACAATAAGAATGTAAAGCGTTCCGAAATCTAGATATGAAAACTCTACATAGTAAAAATAACTATATAATCTACCTTTATATTATCGAGAGCAATGTGGAAAAAGAAACTTGTGAGTTATTTATTTGAATACAAAATGTTTTAAAATGTGCACACGTCGTGGAAAAAGAGAGCAAGAAAAGCAAAAAGTGAATCCGATAGTTGTTAATTCATGATTCATATTTTCCGAAGTGAACAATGTATGGTAATGGCTGAAATGGAACGTCTGCTTTCTTTTGCGTGTGTACAGTATCTATTTGCTAAAAGAATATAAAGGAATGAATATGGGCAGGGACGCCCTAAGGCTTTATTTTAAAGTAGGGACAAGAGACGCACACAAGTGCAATCGCATATCTAACATTGATGCAAGGGTCCACATAAACATAACGTAAAATAACAATTATTTACATCCATTACATAAATATAACATATATAATAAAGTACAATAGTATGTGGCACAAAGCATTCAATTCTATAGTAAGTTAGCAAATTTAACATGTTTTGACATGTATTTCGAATTATTGAACTCTGCGAGCTCCCATGTATGACAGTTTATAGAAAACTGTTATACGTATTATAAGAAAATATATATGAAACCGATGTGTACTATAAGTTGATTGGCTTCCAGTCCACTATTTCAGTGTTTGATAGTCGTTAATTTAAATAGCTAGTATACGGGAAGCCGAACGTTAACATCGGAACAACCATTACCTTCATAAATGTATTTTTTGTTTATTGTATGAACAGACAGTTTATGAATATTTTCTTTGCCATGTAACTTTTCTTTTAATGTACTTACACCCTTATTTGCCTCTATTGGTTGTTCTGAAATTTAGTATTCCTTTTTAGCACAATATTACGTGGATCTAGAGTTTAATATGAAATCTGAATGAAGTTAGCTTTCACTGGGAATTGAACGGTTTTCATGGACTTCAGTCACGTACGATAACCACATTTCCACGAGGGAGCTCTTATTTTCAATTATTCCCTGAAGCAAGAAAAAATGTTGGAATTGACAGTCTACTGAATTGAACAGATTACTTTACTTTAACACAAATTTCATATTACTTTAATACAAATAGATTTTACATAGAGACATGTCATAAACCTCAATTTACACAAGTGATATTTTTAGCTCACATGTTAGAACTATCATACCCCAAATATCGTATCATGGATATGTTGCAGTTATTCATAATCGGAAGGTAAAACTTTCCTTACTATTGTTCATTTCTGTAAGTGAAATTATCACTTTTTGTTTTTCATTCTTTCTTCTTTGTTTCAAATTTACTGTTTATACTTTTTTTTGTCTAAACATTAATGGTGGCTGTACCTTTTCCAAATGTTGTACCTTGAACTAACTACTATTGGCGCCAGCACAAGTTAAAGTTAATGATGTAATGCATCCCATGGTTCGTCCCTGAATTCTTGGTAAATTGCATTTAATATTTTGGCAGACAAGTTCTTCATGACATTAGTTTTTGAAAAGAGATGCATTCAGTTTATATATTGAAAAACGCATTCAACCCAACTAATTGAAAAGGTATTCAGAAAATGTATATCTAAGAATTTCTGCAAGCTTATGTGCATGATCTCATTACAATATTGGATGATGTTACATAGTAAATTATTATAATGGTTTGATTTGAATATTGGATGGATGGTGTGTATACTATTATCAGACTATTTAAAAGATTAAAAAACAAAACTTCCAACCAATAGTCCTTGCTTTACTAAACTATAAAAAAAGTCTCCTATATTTTCCACCTTCCGAGGAACTTTCATACTCTAAATTTCACAAGGATGATGCTTGATAAACTTTACAATAAAAAATTGGAAAGTAATCAGTTAAGATTACTTGCTAGTCTCTGTGACGTTAAGTACATACATTACTATTGCAATTATTTTGAATATATTTATACAGTGAAATTTCCGATCACACTTTAGTCACAGCTATATTTAGTGAGCACGAACAATAATCTTCTATTCAACATTGAGAGTAACAATGAAGATGTAACGCAAACAAAATTTGTTCTGAAGAGGATGTTATTTTCTATTATGTAATATGTAATGAACGTATAATGAGTAAGCTTATTTATATCCTCTAATACTTTAGCAAGTTCTAGCAGTCAGATATATGCGAGAAAAAAATATGTATTATTTTGTATCCTTATGCAACAACGAGAATAAGGAGTAAGAAGACTACTCTATTAAACTGTGGCCCTAACTAGTAGTATTAAAATTGTTCAAATATTTTTCTACTCTAATTCGAACATTCGAATATTCGTGTTGAACTTTCAAACAATTAGTAGTTATTCGAATAATTGATCGAATAACAAATTTTATTCGAATAAGAAATACTGTACTCGAAAGATTTATTACTCATATATTCGAATTTTAACAACACGAATTTTAACCATTTACAGTGCCAAATGTCTGAGCCATCTATGTTTGTTTAACCTATTGATTTATATGGGTAAAAGTGACGACGGTAAATAGGAGAAGGAGGGTGGGCGCCTTTCTGATTACTACTTCTGCCCAGTGATGCTAAGTCCTCAAACTAAAATTTATTCAGGAATGCTCAAAAATTTCCTTTTTAAGATAAAATTTCCCTAATTTTAGTTTATCCCTTAACGAGTTTTCGTTGCCATTTGGCTACACATTTTTTGATCTTGCCTATTGCGTTTTAAGAGTATTATTTTCAGGTATTTTTCATAGTGGTTATTTGTGTTCATACTTTCCGCGATGGTAGAGCAGCTATTTGACCCCTGGTGACAACTTTGGTGAATTTTACGCGGGAAGTAGTCTGTGGATATGTTGTTTTGCAAGCAGTGCCGGGAGCAGACAGAAAAGGTAGTGAACCGTTAACCGTTAAGGGTTATATATATATATATATATATATATATATATATATATATATATATATATATATATATATATATATATATATATATATATATTATTGTTTAAAGAAAACATTATTGCGTATCTATGGATTATATCTCCACAACATACATGTGTGCTTTTAATCTTTTGTTATTACTTCAATGTTATCTTGTAGAATGACGTTCTCAAGCCAGGGCGCGGAAGGCTTGTGGGAGAAAAAAGCTTGTCATTTTGTGTGCTTGATTCCTGAAAGAATACCACCGTCTTTCATCATACTGCGGCAGTCCATAGTAACGTAAAATTTGTTGAAAAACCAATTTCCCTACATTTTATCTCATATTCGTAAAATCTCCCTTTTTCCCTCCTTAAAAAATTCTTTGCTAAATCTCCCTACGCCGCGGGAAATTTCCCTCAATCTAATATGACTGCTTCTGTCCTCGAACTGCTAACACAAACATATTATAATGTAGATCAAGTAGTTTTGTATCTTCTTCGCTATACAAAAAAATTGCAGCTTCCCCCAAGAAAAATCTCTGGCCCTACGTTTACTCCTCCAAGATATTAAACCAGCCTGTGTCACTGATGGAGATTTTTTTTTTCATTTAAATAAACTAGAATTCTAATTACGTGAATTTACTAATTTTATGAGTAATCTAATCTAACGAGTCGTAAATTACCCTTTCTTTTCTTTCAAAATTTATTGACATTATATACAAGTTCAGAATCTGAAAAGAAAATCAATAAGATGTTAGAAAAATTAAGGAAAGGCTGTGAAGAATATGGGATGAAAATAAATGTTAGAAAGACAAAACCCATGGTGATTGTAACGAAGCGGCCTGTGTCAAATATAGAAGTAGGAGGGGAGAAAATAAAACAAGTGACTATTTTTCTATACTTGGATAGTATTATTACTGCTGATATCAAGTGTGAACGTGAAATAAAAGTAAGGATAGGAATGGTGAAAGAAGCCTTTAGAGGAAATACTATTTTGTGGGACCTTAAATAAGGAATTGGGAAAAAGACTCATAAAGTGATTCGGGTGGAGTATAGTGTTGTATGAGTCAGAAACAGAACATTGCGCAAAAGCGATGAAGAACGACTGGAATCTTTCGAAATGTGGGTGTGGAGAAAAATGGAGGGAATTAGGTGTGTTGAGTGGAAAACGAATGAGTGGGTGTTAGAAATGGTATGGGAGGATTTAGATATTATTTAAAAGAAGAAGAGAAGCTAGATGGGAAGATAAACTAGAAGGTACGATTGAAGGAAGGAGAGAATTGAACTGAAGGAATTGCGCCGATTTAAATCCATCGACACTTGGTAAAGGTTTATGGAGACGATACAATAGACCTGAGCAATGTGAGGCGAATTTCAAGATGGTGAAAAAGGTTTATGACAAGCCACGGTCCGGTCTACCCTGCACAGCTGTCATCCCTCGCAATGAAGAGCGTCTTGATCAACTCATCCGTGCTGATCACCGGGTAACGACCAAAGAATTGTGTACAAAGCTGAATGTGGCGAACATTTTCAAGACTCGGAAGCTGTTGTCAAAGCTATAAGGAAGTAGTTAGCCTCAGCTGGTTCCGATTTTTACAAGCGTGGCATGCAGGCTCTGGTTCATCGTTGGCAAAAGTACATAACGAATGGTGGGAACTATATGAAAAAATAACAGTCTGTAGCTGAGATATTGCTTTGTTTAGCTGCGCTATTGTTATTTATGTATCTCCATTAGTTTCCATGAAAAAATAGGATGCATTACTTTCGGAACGACCCTCGTATATCAAGAAGAATTCAGTATAATCAAACCATTAAAATTCCAATTCATAGGGGAAGAAAAGAAGAAAAATAATTCCCTATATAAATCAATGGCCTAAAAAGCAAAAATGCTTCAGGCATTCCACACTGTTAGTACACAGATTTTTATCGGATGTTTTGTACTCACAACCAGTAACGATTTGAGTATGTGACCCAGCAGGAAAAATTTCCACAACGGCATTTTCCCGATCCTGCTCAACGTGGGTACCAAAATTTTAACAGCACTACTTTCACCCAACCATCCTTTATTTGAACTTTCCCTGGGAATAATCTTCTGAATTTATCACTACTCGCAAAAGAACTGAATCTGCAAAGGTGCTCAACAGAACCAAGGTTTCTTGCCTAAAAGCCAAGAAGGAAACCAAAATTATGACAACACATAATGCTATTAGCTAATAACGAGTTTACTTGAGGGAGGGGAATATTGTAATTGCCACCCCACTCATATTCACTAAAATAGTGTAAAGATGAAGAACAAATGAGAGACGCAATTTTGGAAAAGCTTATCTGAAGTATGATAAAAGGAGTTAGTAACTCTGTAATTTTTAAAGGAAAAGAAATCTTCGACTTGTAATTCCTCTTTTTTTTTTATCTTTCGTGGAACTTTGAAGAAAGCATTTTCTGGTTTTACAGTCAGTGAGCGTTTTTCTTTTGTCATTCATTTAAATTCAAGAAACAAGAAGTAAGCACCGATGAGAGAACATTTAAATTCATAACAGTGAACGAGAGAGCCCATGTCAACGGAAGTCTAAGAGCAAGTTTAGAAAGAAGCGGATTCCTTTAATTTTACATGAAAAAGCTGCGTTTCCCAGTATTAGCTCTACTCTTTCATTAGTAAAATAACAAATTAAAACCCGGTCTAGTATCTAAAAATAGTAGCAACTAGTAACTACTTTATAAATCTCTTTGATCTTCACAGTTCACTTTTATATTCTCAGATATTTTTTCTCTGTAATTTTTCTATGTAAATCCACTGCTAAAAGTAATGATATTGTTATAAAGGAACAAAGCAAATCCGTAAAGAACAGTCCATTTCTGTATCTTAAGAGGACGCCATTTATAATTTCTGTACGTTTTGTTTCCAATATACAGAATGGAACATAAATTCCTTGACAAAAAAAAAAAAAAACATTTAATATGAATTCAACCACGAAAAACTAAGATTATTACAAGTTACATCGTAACGTTAAGCTAGATTACCTAAATCAAGGTCTCTACCATTATTTTAATGCGCAAATTATATTTTTAAGCACAGAAGAACAATACATCAATAATGTTTTTTTTTTAATGATAATACAGTACAACCCCTCAAATCCGAACTAATTGGTGCTGAAGCCTGTTCGGATTTCGGGAGGTTCGGATTACAAGGGAAATAATATTACTTACTTATTTCGTCACTGAATTTTTAATCCTCGACAGTTAAAGATAACTGACTTCAAGTGAAAAATCAGTGTTTGTTTAATCTTAAGTTGTTATTTTTCGTGTGAATCGTAATCCAGTTAACCTAAAATGATTTCATTGTTTTGGAGTTTTTGAAATACGTAAGTAGACGTAAACTATTTCCTATTTTATCTAAACTTAACTGTATTTTATAACGTTTTGAATAAGCATTAAGTCTAAACACGTTAAAACCTTAAAAAAACTAAATATGTGTGATTAAATCTATTTTTTTTTTCATTTTCTAGCTGTAGTTATTTTTTTCCCCTGAGAACGTGTTCGGATTTTCCGGGTTTTCGGATTTCCGGGGTTCGGATTTGAGGGGTTGTACTGTATATCAAATTAAACGTAATATGGTCTAATTTTTTTTAGAAAAAATTTTGTTCTTTATTTAACAAACAAAAAATTCATTGGGCTGAGATCCGTTCAACGTACTGGCCATTCAGTGGTCTCGTCTGCCAAACAATTCATTAGAACTGAGAACCAATACTAGTGTCAAGCGATTTATGACCCAAGCTGTATGTTACATACTGCATAAATTTGTCAATTTGATTAAGTTTTTCTATATAATATACAACGAGATACTTTGTATCGTTTAATAATTACCTGTACCTGGGGCAGAAAGTGCTCATACTCAAACACTATACTTGATATAATGTTAATTTAAAATAACAAAAGAAGAATGTTTTTAATATATGTAAGAAATATACATTATTGTATAGTTCGTTGCTATGTAGTTGTTGATAGTTACCTAACAAACATGTACGATTGGAAGACAGTCTATGTGCATATTCGTTCATAGAGAATCAACGAATAAAACTGTTTAATACGTATCACAGTTTTGTAATTTCAGTATAAAAGGTGAGAATACAAGTAAATGTACTCACAGAAGATATTTTGAAGTGTGAATAATTACTACCACAAAAACTTGACTTAAATTATTAGCCGAACCAGGTTAACGATTACCTTGAGTGAATCGTTATAAATAGCCCTTTAATATATGGCTCTTTTCGTCTCTATCATATGTTTAGTTTGATTGTTTCTTTCTTTCTTTCTTTTTTTTTTTTTTTTTTTTTTTTTTTGTAGGGCTGATCACAATCAATCTGATTATGACGCAAAGTAGTTCTTTGAAATTTTAAGAAGAAAAGGAAAATGAGATATTTAAAACTACTACCAACTAAAATTTCTATAAAAAGCGTACTTAAAACAACACTGTTGATGGAGGCATGAAAGAAGAGAAATTGTAGAGTAGATCCATTAGAAAAGATTAAAAGTAGGCAACGTTTTTGTGGAAGTACAGTTACGAGAGCTTAGGAGGTGAGCTGCGCCATAGACCTTGGGGAGGAGAACGTCACATTCTTGTACTGTGTGTATTTCTTACTTGCTTTCAGTTTCCTTTGTGCTTTGTTTATGTTCTTCTATCAGCAATGAATCATTTAAAATTGTGCTTATGACGTTAGACTGTTACAATATTTTAAGTTTGATTTTGCCATATGTACACATGTATAATATATCATACATCATGCTTTAGATAGAGAGAACCGAAAACAGAGTTACATCTTACATATAAGACGCAGCAAACTAAACTAATGAACGAGTTATCATTTAAAACTTTGAAAAAGTGTTGATCAGTTCGAAAGCACATACACCAGCATTTCCTTTAGTGAAATACGGTAATTAGTATTCTCCGCTCGATTGCATTGCATCTGAAGATGTAATTATACTTTAATTATCAATTATATTCCCTTCGATATTTTTTCCCCGATTTGAACTACAGGGTGGTCCGAAGTGAGCGTACCCAATTTTACTGTCAACAGTATAGTGTTAGTTATGGTAGAATGTCTGTACACAGTTACCTTGAAGTCTTAAGAGTCATAAACATCGGTCATCCATGTCAGTGCTATATGGACTTTGATCACGCATTGTTGATTACTCCAACTTCACTGCAAATAACTGTTACCAAGCAGAAAACAAATGAACATGGAAAGCAATGTTGCCAGACAATGCCAAGCAATGTTACCAAACAAATGTGGGTAAAAACCTAAAACCGTCAGAAAACACCAATTAGAGGTATGCCCACTTCGAACCACGCTATACAAAGACTGAAGTTTGAAAATGTGTGTGCTGCTACATTTTATTGTGAAAGTAGTGTGACAATTCTCAAATAAAAATGCACGACATATTTCTATTTTGTAAGTTCCACTTTTTTTTATTTCTAGTTGAAATTCCTGCTGTTGCACGGGAATAATAATGTTTATGCACAATATTAAAACAAAAAAGAAAGAATCTGAGTAGAATAAATAGCGACAAGCAGAGCTTCGGTTTAGCTCCTGTCTGAACAACGCCTTCGGTATTGGCTCTGTGAATTTCGAAGCCAGCTGAAGTACACGTTCTTGATTAAACTTGGGCTCAAATGTCATTGAGACTGTCACCAATCAGTGAAGCGAGTCCGAAAACTATAAACTGAACACTAATCTGGATCATGTTGGGCATTTTATTTTTACTTCTTCTTACCAGTCACCTCATGCAAATGGGGCTAACATTGGACTTAGACGGCATCGAAAGTGTCATTATTCATCTCAGTGACGCCGAAAACTATGAATTCAACACTAATATTAGTAATTTAGGATTATTGTTATACGTCACCTCCTAACCACTCCTAGGGGCGTCTTAGTTTCTCAGTACTTTTTTTCAATTGTAAGTCATATGTCAAATTGTTTTTGTGTATGTCATATGTCATATGTGTCAAATCATATGTGTAGGTCAAATTCCTTTTAGAAATGAGGTTACACACCCAGTTTCATCTACAAATTCATACGATATTTCATTTTTTAACATAAAATTTAAATAACCATTTTACCTTTGAAGCCTCCTCCTCCCCTCTTTGAATATGAACCAAAAAGTTCTATTAGAGCCTACAATTTCCTCCAAAGAATGATCTCTTCGATAAAGTTACTTTGAAGTAGTCAAGTCAACGATGTGGATTTGAATATCAGAAAAGCAAACATACAAACACGCATTTTCCTATATAAGATTCGGTTACACTAATTAAGGTAAAGCTAAAAATTATTGTTTTTTTCTGTCATGTTGACAGAAAAGCCTTCTATTTTGATCCCTAAACATAAACTACGGAGACGGGTGAGTACAACGCCATCAACATGAACGATAATTATCACAACACACCCCAAACATAGTGCAAAATTAATGTTGAGGAGACTGCATAGAAACAAAATTAGTGCTTTTTCCAGAAAGCCAACATTCCAATTTCTTTGTGGGTAATTCTACCGGTATATTCACCACTCACTTTTAACAAAGCAGCACTGATTTTGGATAATATAACAAAAATTAATGCTACATTAGTGTTGACGATACCACTAACTAACTAACTAACTCTATGGCCTATGGGACCCGGAGGTTCAATGCCGCATTCACGAAAGCTCTCCACTGACTTCTATCTTTAGCTAACTGCATCCAGTTTCTACTTTGTATTCCAATCTCTGCGAGATCCATCTTAATATTGTCCTCCCATCTCCGCCTAGGTCTTCCTAATGGTCGTTTTCCGATTGGTCTTCCTGTCAAGACTTTGAAAGCGTTTCTACTTTCTTCCATTCTAGCTACATGACCCGCCCATCTAAGCCTCCTAGACTTCACGACCCTAACAATGTTGGGTAAACCATATAAATAAACCATGTAAACCATATAATGTAGTTCCTCGTTATGAAGTTTCCGCCATTCCCCATTCCCGTTCCTCTTGGGTCCGAATATTCGTCTCAGGATCTTGTTCTCAAATACTTTCAGTCTATGTTCTTCCCTCAGAGTAAGTGACCATGTTTCGCAGCCATACAAAACAACAGGCATGATTACCGTTTGGTATATTTTAAGCTTCAAACTTCTCGACAGAATTCGCGACGACAAGAGATTTTGAACCGAATAGTAACACGATACGAATAGTTGACGATACGACATAGCAGGAAAATTAATGCTCTTAGCAGGAAAGCTGAGAGATATATGATAATCTCTAATGACGATAATATTTTTAAAAAAACAACAACAATTATATCTGATTTTCATGAAGAGAAAACAGTACTAATTTTGTTTCTATATGCTGTCGTCAGCACTAATTTAACATTAATTTTTACATAGTTTCCAAAATCAGTGCTGTATTACTTAAAGTGGACAGGACAATTTTAATCTTAAGACTGTCCCAGCTACAGAGAATGGAATACTGGCTTTCTGGTAAAAGCACTAATTTTCTTTGAATGCACTATCATCAGCACAATTTTTTAGCGTATGTATGATAACTATTGCTTATGTGGGTGGCATTGTCTTCTCATAGGTAAACTACGGCAATGAAAGTGGAATTATTTCAGTTATATACTGATTTTATATATGGTTCAGACTGTTATTGTGAAATCTATGTGTTGTATGTATTGGCTTAGTGGAAGCACGTATGGTTTCATATAGCTGTCGGAAATATTGCACACTCTATTTGTTTAAGTACTCATGTTTACTTCTACTATTACTACTACTACTACTACTACTAATAATAATAATAATAATAATAATAATAATAATAATAATAATAATAATAATAATAATAATAATGTGTCTGTCATCAGAAAAGTATCACTAAACGCACAAAATTTTGTAGTCACATAGGTCTTCACCAGATATACAGAACGCTTTTTCATTTTTGATAAGAGGAGGCAAATGGGAGAAGATTGTGCAAAAAATTTAGGATCACATCATGCCTAGGTGCTACGTGCAACGAACAGTACATTTTTGTTATGCGGGCTCATCTACATAAAAGGATATGATTGATGCCCATAATGTAAAAATGAAGTGAAATGAAATTTTTGAGTTTTACGTCTCACAATTATGCCGGTTAGGCTAAAGGAAACGGTGATGATTGAAATGAAATGGTGGTGAATGAGAAATGGGTGAAATGGTGGAATGAAGAAAGTGGGAGGAAACGGGAGAACCCCAAGAAAATCCACGCACACGGTGTTTGTCCACCACAAAGTTCACTTGGTGGCAGCAGGGTTTGAACCCGGAACCCCATGTACCAGAGTTGGACGCTCTACCACTGACTCACCGCGGCCCCGATGTCCATAATGTCTCACACACAAAATAATAAGTAATGAATCCATAATTTTCGAAGTCACATGGCTAATTATTGATCATCTAGAGATTATGTTTTTGCACAAGTTTAATCAAGACACTCATATGATCCTACAGGTGGAAAGGGGGACAAGTCTAAAAATATAATCGAAAACGACCGATATTAGTGTCGAATCCATAGTTTTCGGGGTCGCTGAGATGACTTATGACACTCGTGATGACATTTAAGTACATTTTAAGTAAGAAGAGGCATGCCAGGTGCCCCAGAAATTGACAGAGCCAAAGCCGAAGGCGTTGCTAATCGTTATTTATTTTACACATTTCTGTATTTTCCACAAGAGCGGCAACGCCAAACCCGCGAATTAACGAGGTCACCAACGAAAAGTATTGCTCTCAATTATTTGTTTCACTCATTTTTTTTTACTTTCAAAGGGGCTTTCCTCTTCGCTATTCATCCACTTGGCATTGCCAGGGAATTGGCAAGTCCAAGAGCGCTTTTCGTTATTCATTTAACTCGGCGTGGCTGGGACTTTACACGGCCAAGTCGAAAAATAAATGGTTTTCCATCGTATTAGTATCTTTTCCCTCTGCATATCCTGAGAATTAACAGGTTCAACTCCACACAGATTCTCAGTAGTTGCCAGTGACCTGAATGTGGCGACACCAAAGGTAATTCTCTTCATTATTGTTTTCATTCGGTGTTGGCGGGGAATTCATTGGAGAAATTCGTACATAAGATTTTTCTACTATTACTAGGATGTTCTTCCTTTGTTTCCATCCAAATTCTGAATTAAAACCCGACAAGGACGGATCTTACAGCTAGCTATATGAGTAAGTGCGGCATACAATTTAGAACATATAAATTGTGGTTTCTTATTCGCCTGTAGAAAGTACATTTTGAAAGAAAGGTTAACTGTTAGTTAGTTTGTTAATAAAAGTTTGGCATATATTTT
Source organism: Thermobia domestica (assembly GCF_964235325.1). Classification (NCBI taxonomy): domain Eukaryota; kingdom Metazoa; phylum Arthropoda; class Insecta; order Zygentoma; family Lepismatidae; genus Thermobia; species Thermobia domestica. Next base: position 125,435,450 of record NC_137455.1, on the reverse strand, counting down.
CTGCACATGGACTATGTAAGACATGAACCTACAGTTTAAAATTGAGTCCGGACCATCGTAATGCGTTCAAATCTCAATGTTCTCTTAAGAGGAATAAAACGTGGGATTACGTACATCAAAGGAGCGCGTGCTAGCCACTAGACTAGTGGGGAGGACAGCTATTAGTTACATACATTTTTTTTAGAGTGACTTTTGAAAGAAGTTTTCGAACTTACATTTCATTTAGAACACTGACTGAATTTAAATCACTACAGCTACTTGTCTACTTGTTTGAAAATAAGTACTACTACATCAGAAAGGATACCAACCTGAGCTAAAGTCATACTGGTTTCAGTAAACACCAAAAACTATTGGAGAAAACTAAAAATAATTTCCGTGAAAATTCGAACCGATTTTTATTGTAAACAAACGTTTTCTCCAACTCTACTTCGAAGCTGATAATACTGGTTTGATCATTTTGACTGAAAGATCAGATCATATGGGAACTCATCAGGCCCGTATCCAGGGTGGGTTTAGGGGGGACCCGCCCCACCTAAATTTTTGTGGGTCCCTGTAAAATTTTCACAGTAGGCTTGCAAACGAACTATAATATGGTGATTAACTATAATATGGTTGGATCGCCCCCCCCTAACTTCAGCCGGGCCCCTCCTACATTTCTGAACTGGCTACCGGCCTGGAACTCATAATTATTCAACTCATCGGAACCAAAGGTTTCAATCCAGAGGAAGGATTGAATCCTTGATTGGAGGATTCAAATCGGATGACCAAGGAAATAGGAACCATACATCTTACAGGAACCAAAAGATTCGATACAGATAAAAGAATCCTTGTTTGGAACGGACAAAAAGGAATCGATTCCGGAAAAAGAATTCAATTGTCCATCACTACTCTTTGTAGAATCAAAATTAGATAGCATTTTCCTGGAGACCGAATGTAAATGGTTGGGAAGTCTCACATCCATTGGCCGACCATTCTAACTGGGTTTCTTTCTTGTGATCCGTAGCAAATATAAATGTTTCGCTGCATAGTAGTGATGGAACGAGTTACGAACTTCATGATCCATGATCCAGAAGCAGTCAGACCCGTGATTCATTAGGCTCGGTGACCCGGACAGATCCATGATTAGACATGACCTGGAGACGAAACATCGTCAACATGTAGATTATCTATGAGGCCACAAATGTAACCCTAACAAACATAATTTTTTCCTCTCTCTTCTCATTAAATATAGAATTTTCTCTTGTGTGCTGCAGTAGTCCAGTCTACTGAAAAATAACTACATGATCTATCAGAATATAAACACGTAAGAATCACAGAAATTAAAAGCTACCTTTTTCTTATGAGAGATCATCGAAATTTAATTAAATGAGTCCTGTAGACTATAAGAGATGTCACTGAGTACAAACAGTGTCATGTTAAATCTTTTTGTGCAGTGTGTGTTCTATACCACTGCACCACTTTTCAGTATGGGAAAATGAATAAACATAAAAATTATATTTGAAACAGTGAAGACATGGTAATCTTGTTAGGACACATTACACCGAGAATCAAACACGCAAACATTCGAGTTCGAGTATTGGACATCGTTAGTCCACTTTACAATTTTGCACTAATGCTCTAAAATTGATATTTCAACTGTTTCCGGGTCACGGGTCAATCTGGGTCTGAGAAGCGACACACAGAGTCGGGTAACCTGGACAAAAGTCGTGATCCAACTAACCCAAATGACTTCCCTGTGTCATCACGCTGCATAGATGTGAATGCTGAGCAAGCAACTTTCACGGATAATCTGAGGTTTTCGGCAACAAAAGGAATTAGCAAAATATTTTTTAAGAAAACGGACGAACAGACAGATAAATGGAGAAGGTACGTATCACAGGACTCAATGAAAACCAATCAACAATTGCAAATAATAAGATAAAAGTTTCCAAAATGGACAACAGATGTGTCTTGCATTGAAAATAAGCTTGAATCAACAGAGTTGCGATTGAGAAGTTTATGGAGAAAAGACTTTTGGATAGCAAAGGAAGGGGGAGGATAATTTTAAGTTGCTGATTAGTTTGTTTTAGAACAGAAAAACTAAACAACGAAGCTTTATTCCTACAACGTTCGTTTTAGGTATTCTTCTAAAATAATAAAGATGATTAATAGGCTTTTAAGGGTATTTGTAATAAATTTCTCAGCAGAACAGTTAAAAAGTTTCCAATCCTGGAGAAATAGCTTATAATAAACTGATTACTTGGGTCATTTGAATTACTTGGATCATGACTTTTGTCCAGAACATCCAGCTCTGCCTCTCGCTTCTCAGACCCAGTTTGACCCGTGACACGATGACCAGGAAACAACTGAAATATCAATTTTAGAGCATTATTGCAAACTTTTATAGTAGATTAATTTTCGAATATTTGCCTGTTTGATTTTTGCGTCTTAATCAGCTACAAATGAACATCTACAAACTTCATTAAGCCTTATACACTTCAAATGTGAATAAAGTACATCTGTACACGTAACAAAGTACACGAATTAATTAATCCCAACGCAGCCAGAACAATCCTTAAATTTGTGTGCTTTATTAGCACGCAACACTATACAATATTCTCCACCAAACATTAAAATAGTAGACCACAACTTTGTCCAACTTTTCAGAATCCATTTACAGTAAAAACACCCGAGCAATGGAAGAAATCTACATTTCGTCATCTCCATACATTGTAACTACGTAATATAAAAGCTCTATCTATCCACGAAAGCAATAAACACATTCAATACTTCTTCATTATGGAACATAGTGATGAACTTTTGAGTTCCTCAAAGCATCGAGTACGTGCTTTTGGTGCGGGAAATCTCGGCTCGATTCCCGGTGGAAGTTTATGGATTCGTATTCCACGTTAAACTGTACCCTCACGTACTATATAAGCTTGGTGCTGAAAGGGACGCTGAACTATAATCCAACCAACTAATGAAAGTATCGAGTTACTTTTTTTAGTTTTAAAGAAGCCATCCTATTGTTCACTAGTATTCTAAAATTTTGCTGTAAGTTTTGTTTATAAAGTGAAAATAATCTGTGAAGCTATATACCTGGGCGGATCCAGGATATGATCAAAGGATGAGCTAAACCATAGTTTGTAGGTTTATCCAGTGTAAAGCAGGATTGAAGCCCATTTTATCTAGTGTATACCTGAGCGTCAAGGGGGCTATAGCCCCTATAGCCACCCTTGGATCCGCGCCTGTACATATATATATATATATATATATATATATATATATATATATATATATATATATATATATATATATATATATATATATGTGTGTGTGTGTGTGTGTGTGTGTGTGTGTGTTTTAGAATAGCTTGATACCCCTTTAAAGCAATAACAAATGCTGAGAACTATTTTGTCTATACCGTAAAAGGTTGAAGATATGAACAAATTTTAATTCAATGAAATTAAACTATGTTCCTCTATTCAGTATTCTGGAAAGTTTTCCAGTATAGATATGAATACTTGAGTTGGAGGATTGTTTTCCTTAATAATTTAGTCGTTCCACGTGAGACCTTAGCTTTCTTTGACTGGCATGATTTGAGATTTGGACATCTGCCAAGTTAAAGCTACTCAGCCTTTCTTTCTGTTCACTGAAAATGCGTAATCTCGCAAGTGCTTTGGAATTCATTCTCTGCCACTAACCGTTTACCAGCCACTAAATGTACCTACATACAGATTAAACAATGCGTAGCAAAAATTATTAAATAATCATAAGCAATAAGCATAGTAACATTAACAAAAATATGGAACTATAAACAGCAAGGAAAAAGTTAGGAAAGTGTATTGGATAAAAGTCATTTCAGAGTAGAAAAACAAAACCATAAATATCAACATGTTTATGAGACAAAAGCAGCCTATTTATTTTCCAAAAAAAAAAAAGAAAAAAAGAAAAAAGAAGAAGGAAAAGAAAAAAAGAAAAGCATTTAAAGGAATTGATATACTGTACATTTCGTGAAGATTTTAAAACTTATTTGCAGTGGATGTCTGCCTACATACCAGTAATTACTTTCCTAAAATATTTTAAAATAATAATCATCGATACACAGGAGCGCCCACGCGAAAGGATTCACCAGGTCCAGATTCCTTTTCCCTTCCCAAATTTAGCAACTCGTCACATATTTATACACTTCCTTTGTGAAATTATGTTTGTTTAGCAGACAAATGATTGTTGTAGCATAAAGATTTGAGTTTACACTATCTGCACTCTTTCTTTTATTATAAAATTATCTAGTTTTTACTTTACAGTACCTAGCAGTACTTAATAATTAATTATCGTCTTTCAGATGCAAAATAACACCAGTTCAATACTATATAAGCATAGTATATTGTAGTATTGGAAACATAAACTTTGGACCCCTCCTAACAAAATTGCCTGGACGCGTGCCTGTAAATGCACAACTTTCATGTTAAGAAGACACAATTTTCTTCAAATTTTTGCAAACTGTGCCCGAATGCGCTCACGAGTTCGTAAGATTTTTCAGAAACGAAATATCTATAGAAAGAGAACCACTTTTGCTGTTGACTAGAAGAACTACATATTCTTCTAGGAAAACTCTGTTTTTATGTTCCTACAGTTAACGTTATTATAAAAGTCTGAAAAGAATGAAAAAAAAAACTAGAACTGTACATTATGTTCTTGGTACTCTACTTATCCGTCATGTTATCAACATCTTTTCTCGCAGTGTCCATAGTAATTATTTCATAAGGTCCTTTTTTTCCAATCCATTGGTTGAAAAACGTGTCATTTAACAAGTGCCATATGATTTAGTACATACTTTATAAGGAAAATAAATATTTTATATATTTTCGATATGCAAAGTTACACTGACATACAACTTGCTTAGTGCAGCAATAGCTACTAGATACCACAGCACCATATAATGAGATATCTTCCTATACCTTTCTGTCTAATAGCGTAATTTCCCTTGCTAGAAAACCACTTAATACTCTATCTGTTGTTGTTTTTCTACTATCGAACCATTAAATTTACTTTTCAGAGTTCTCATCATTTGATGCTGCCATACCATAGTAGATCTATTTAGTGGAATTTCTACTTTTAACCATTTCAAGCTTTTTTGATGTTAACTCTTTAAAACTATATACTTTTACGATTCAGATACAGAGGTTAGGGTGGAAACAAGCAATAACTAAATGAATAATAATAATTTGGTGATGAATTTGTTGTGAGGAATAAAACGGTGATCAACAAACATCTATCTGGATTAGATCGAATTCAAACACGTGAATGGCATGATTTGTGAAAGTCTTAGGGAAATTATTTCATTTCGTTCGCCGACTTTAGTGTTAATGTTGTATCTTAAATTGATTGTTATAAGTGATTGATACAACTAATGAAGCTTAATTTAAAATTTATCTACATATATTAACTCAGATTAGCTGCAAGCTAATTCAAACTCTGTAAAATTCAGTTTCATTTGGTTTCACATATAAAAGTAAACACTTGTGTTAAGAGTAATGCTTAACTATAACATCTAATTCATATTTCACAAGGTGACACACAGTAATATCTCTTCTACGACTTCGAATAGTTTCTTTTTTTGGATTAAGAAAAACTTTGAAATAAAGGACAGCTTTTGAGTATATTAAAGCATTGAAGCAAGTATTATGGCATACTAATCACACTGTATCACACTCTTACTCAGTTCCTACTTAATTGGACTTGTAGAAAACTTTAAAACTAACACACACGCACACATTCCTACCTGCAACATTGGTCACTGTTATTGTAAAAGAAAAATGCCATATGGTATAATCGTTATAATCTACATTAATCTATAAAAGTTGTTCTCAACCGATGTATTGCGACACAATGGCGCGTCACACAGTCCTCTAAGGTGCATCGCGAAATTTTAGAATTTAAAAGTCATGCTGAATTTAATGATAATCAGTTAAAATCGAGGCAGACTGTACCACTTAACACCTCCAACGGTATCAATAATGCTCAGTTCTACGAGTACATAGAGTCATTATACTCGTAAAATCTAATTGGTTTCACTATTATAATAAATATTACTATTTATAACAAAAATATCAAATGTGTCGCGATGTTCAGTAAAGTGTGTCGTCAGTCAAAGAAGGTTGAGAACCACTGGTCTATATATAAGAAATGAAATGAAATGAAATCTTTAAGTTTTACGTCTCACGTTTATGGCGGCTAGACTAAAAGACAGTGATGTTGAGAAATGAATTAAATTGTGGAATAAACAAAGTGGGAGGAAACGGGACAACCCCAAGAAAACACACGCACACGGTGTTTTTCTACCACAAAACTCACTTGGCACGAGCTGGGATCGAACCAAGAACCCCATGCACCAGAGATTAACGCTCTAATACTGAGCCATAGCGCCCTCCCCCCACAGGTCTATAAATATAAAAGAGAAAAATTCAATGGCTCACTCATTTATTCTTTTATTACCAGGTCTCCAAACCTATCAGGTGTACAATTTTGAAGTTTTGTGTAAATAATCTCCTTGAACCCTACTCTGACGACAAGATGGAGTTTTACGAAATATGGCCTGTGAGGGGTAAAAGGAGGGGGATAAGTTTTACGTAGCTCACTTAGCTCCCTTATATTATTAAAAAAAAACTTTAACATAATTAAACATAACTTTCTTACAAGGCTGTCTATATTCTTTATTATAAATTAACGAGAAATTTTTATTAAAAAAAACTTTCTTTAACAATTATTTTGAAGCAAAAAAAATATATCTTTGAAATATATTTCATAAACCTTAAATTTATTCTTTCCATGCAATATATAACCAGATAACACTGAGTTTGATTTCTCTTTATTCTATGAGCAAATAAGCAAAGTATGTAAGTAAACGAAAGCTGTTTAAAGTACATCTCGAATAAAAATAAAAACATGTTATGTTAATGTGGGACGTACGATAAGAATTTATGTAAATAGCTAACAGATTGTATGTGTTTTTATATTTTGGGACATAGTTTTCATAACCAAACTGAATTAAGCGTGGGCATTATTTTTTAAAATAGAAAGCTTTACTAGTTTTCCAACAACACAATGTAAACAGTAACCATCTGGGACGGTTTTTGTTTTAATATTTATGTAAGAAAATCGTATATTTTCTCTAATTAGTTTTGTTTACTTAGTCCTCCGTTCTCCCTCTTCTCTAGGAAAGTTCAGAAAAAAGTTAATAAACTGTAAATACAATTGAAGAAAAAGAATACATCGGAAGTTCAAAGAAAAAAGGAACTTTTTCTCGTGGAAGTTCCATATGCACTCAAAGCTGTTATTGAATTCTGTGTGGCCGAGATGATGTGACATTAAAACTCTATGTTACAAGCAAAACTACTCTCTCGCTACGTATATATATAGTGAGGGAGAAATACGTTACTACAGAATGTCTATTCTTCACACGGAAAGAATATGGTTTATAGAAAATATAAATTGCTTTCATATTTGTTGATTATATAAATTCGATTCCACTGTAGTTACATAAATTCTCAGTCTCGTTTCACACTTTGTGAACTTTCCTCGTATCTTAAACTTAGGGTTCATGGGGAATTCATATACAAAATTCCAAGATTCTACGCAGAATAGTTTCAGAGATCTGGTAATGAGTCTTTCAACGGATTTAGTCTTTTATACATATTTAAACATATTGCTTTTACTGCAAAATAAATAAATCAGTATTTGGACATTTTTAAGACGTTTTTTTTTTTTGTCCTTTCTAATGTCCTGATCATCAGTGAACAAAACATCTTTAATATAGGTCCTAAAATGGTTAATAGGAACTTCTCTAAAGTGTTCAAAATGTGTCTAAAGTTCTGATATGTCCAATAAGAATACAAGCACAGAAACGACTTTTAAAGTGTTGGAACACTTTACACATTATCATTTATACATTTAAAGTTTAGGCACATTTTGAAGACTATTAGTGTAGTTCCTTTAGGCATTCTAGACATCTTTTGTTTGCTAATAGAACACTTGAAAACATTTTGGATATGGTAAACAATGAACATAAGTCGCTTCTAAATAATGTCAAAGCTGTATTCAAACATTGATTTATTTTTTGCAGTAATCCCTACAGCCTTTTTTATATACTGTATATCTTAAAGACGAGTTGAAATAATTGATTTCAGAAATATTTATTTAGTGTTCTTTCTTAACTAGATACAAATCATCGCTAGGGACATTGACAGTCCTGTGAGATTGGGGAAGTAAAGTATTTGCCAACACCATAAGACAAAAGTTGTAAGCTTACGTTAAATATACTTAGTGTTAAGGAAACTTAAAAGTGACATTAAGTATAGCAAACGAAAAACAAGACTCAGATTTGCTTACATTATTTAACTATCATGTGTTAATATGGTAGGATATCTATTATATTTGCCTGTAGAACGTCTATTATTTGCGACATAATTTCTCGAATCATTTTTACTTGATTTCAAGTTAGGGAGCTTGAGAAACTCTTTCTGTAGTACTGGGAAAGTTAAAGAGTTACAACTCATGTTAACTGAAGATTTCGTAGTTGTTTTCAGGTCCACTGTATGAAGATACGAAGATACACTGCATTTACGTATATATGATATATAATTTAGTATGAAATTCTGGAACGCACTTAGAACCTAAGTATCTAAAAACCTAGGTATTCTTCTATCTTCAATAACTTACATGGTGTTTAAGTACTATTGTTTTCTATTACAAGATTCCAAATACCAAACAATTCTGTATAGAAAGATATATGTAGTAATCTAGTATAATACTTATGAGAACAGGCAGTTAAGTTTACTTCAGTTTTTCTTATCAGAAAATTTTGTTATTGTAGTTCAGATTCTTTACTTAACCTGCTAGATATATGTTCAATAAACATGTTTCGAGAAAATTGTAATGAGTTCATTTTGATTATTTCTAACATAAATGTATTCAACGTAAGCTAGTTTTTCAGTGTAGAAAACTTTAGAACCATGTTGTCTTATTACGATAAAGGTCCTGAACCACTTCTACAAAGACAGTATCAGGGTTCAGTCACTCCCAGCAAAACAGCAAAATAATAGAAATCACAAATTCGGATACAAATAGTAATAAAGATATAAAATTTTAAAGATAAAACCAAGATAACATTATTAGAGTTTTATCTTTATATTTCTAACCTTCGTATATTTAAGAGACGCACATGAGGGTAGAAATTTAAACACGGCTATACAATTCTTATTATATGCATACAATTGAAATATCCCTCTCCATAAACACAACCATGGATTAGTTAAATAATTTAGTTGTACAGTACTAGTAAATGAAAACTTTTCATTTCATACTTTGAATAAGTAAAGCAATAGCAAATATTTAGTCAATATTAAGAACTTATCCCTCACTGCGGAAAGTAAACAACATATTTGTAGCGGTGAGAAGTTAGTTCCTTTGCTTTGCAATTTTTCTTTCTGATTCCGGATTTCAACTTTATCCTGTGACTATTATACATGCTTCCACACATAGATCAAATTATTTCTTGACGATAGTACTGTAAAACATTGAAATCAAGTATTCATACATCCATAATACAGATAATTTGATTGTGTGCAATAAAGTAAGTTTTTTTCTGTTGTTGTTTAGAAAAGAAGAGTAACGACACGTATATAACAATGAGACGAAATTTCTAAAGTAGATACCGATTGCTCACTGTCAACATTTTCGAAAACTGTTATGTATACGATTATCTGACTCCGGCAACTTGGAGTTAAAGAGGTTTCTTTTTTTAAGTTACAGCTCACTATGTTTTATTCCTTAAGCTTATGGCAAGATTTAAAAAAAGGAGTAAGATTTTGCATGAGGATTTAGAATATATTGTATATATATGAATGCATTACATATATCATATAAGTTCATTACTATACTAACAGTACATCGAATCCAATGTCACCCCTATCATTTGCCTAGCAATAATACAATATTTTAACCGGATATTTCCCTGAGTTCAGGATGGGCTCAAAGGAGATTGTTATATTGACTGTGTAAGCATCTGTTTGGTTACACGATACCATTGTATAATTATTACGATAATATTCTTAGTTGTAGACTGTTCGAAAGAGCAAAAACTCTTATTCGTTTAGAAGCCAACTAAGATTCCCAATATCTTGTTTACTAGCAACTTCGTTTCAAACTCTTGCTAACCCTATTTCCTTTGTTAGCCTTGTTAACACTTATACGTGCCTTTTCGGTTCAAGTTATCCCAAGTTTGACATCAGACAGAGACTATTGAATAATTATTATCAACAGACTAAGAATATTTAATCATATTCTTATAGCATATATGATACAATTCTTCCGTTATCAGTGTCTCTATAGTTATCTTTTCATGTCAGTTTTGGGGGTACCCGCGTAGTTTGAGTAACTTTAATTTGGAATGGGTATTGTAGATACCCATACCCCGCATATGAAGATTTACTCTTTTTTTTCTAGTGCTCACTAACCCTAAAAACTCCTATTTATTTGTTAATAATATTTAAAAACAAAATCAGACTTGAAAATTTCTAACAGAATTTCATTGGAAGATGAGAAATTGAAATCATAGGAATAAGGTTGATTTCCAGGGGTTATGGTTGGAATATTTCCTTATTATTTTTTCCTGCAAATTTAAGTATGTAGTTTGTAGTGTTTGTTTATATATACAAAAAAATGAAAATCCTCTAGATAATGCACCTTTCCAATACCGTAAAAACGTGTTAATATGCTAAATTGAAAGACCGTGTTTGGTAGATCAATATTTGAACATCTACTTCGTTCCTCTCCTCTCAGAATTGAAAAATTAGTGTTCGATTGTCGGCTAACTCCACACAAAGAATTTTAATGTATGTTGTAAAAAAAAATGAAGTATTTGAAATTTACTAAATTGATCGAGACAATCCGTTTTGTACATACATAGTTGAGATTACAGATCTTCATAGAATGCATCAGTAGAATCGAAGTTTCTTTAAAATAATTATTATTTATATTTGCTCCGCACATCATATAATTTTAGTATTTAGACCTATCAAAATATTTAGATCTATCGAACCACAATTACAAAATTTGGAAAAATGTTTTCATGAAGCATGCCAAAACATCTAAGACCGATTTATTAGAAATGTAAGAAATCATAACAATGACACATGTGTCACATCTAATCCCCGCTACAGTCTTGTATTCTTTGTTTAATGAATACAAAATCATCTACTGTAAGTTATAAAATATTTAGATGGAGAAATCTCGTGCTAAGAAAGCTGTCAAGTACAAAAAGGAAGTCTTTTTTGAAAAGAATGTTCCCAAGAACACATGTCATTTTACCACATAAACGTACTTTGGGCAAATCGCAAGCGGCACCCTCTTCTCCCCTTACGTCTTCGGATACAAAAGTGGGTCGGCCTCTAAATCGATATCGCAAGGACACCGCCCCCTCTCGACGTATAGAGTTGAGTCCTCTCTCTTTTTCTCTGGACCCTTGCACTTCTAGCCCCCTTTCGTTAAATCTGGCAACATTGTAACGACAACCTTTTCGTTTCAGACTTACTGACACACACACACACACTCACAACACAAAAGACACGAAGCCACACTAACACAGAAAAACATAACACAAAAGTACTATCATTTAAATGTCACGCCCCGTGTAATTAAAAATTTCTAATTATATATTCATGCTTGTTTATATTTATTACCCGAATATCTACCGAAAAAGTATTCCACAAATGTCTGTTTTAATATATTACAATATTTCTTTTATTTGTCACGCAAAGGTCAACTTATTAGTCGGGAGCACACACGCTTATAGATGTTCAACTGTTTTTCTTTCTTCTCCTTATGTTTCGGATTCTTCCCTTATTGTGTTTAATTATTTTTTGAAACGTTTTAACTGAGCAAAAATATTCCGTGTGGGTTGGCTATAAAATAATACAGGAAAAGAGATAGGTGCATATTTTACAAATGTAAAGACTACAAGCAATCTTCTTTCCATGGGTTGTTCTACGGCAACTAAAGGGCAACCTTATCAACTCAGAAAACGTGACGATTATCGAACATCAAACTCACGCAAAGGGGGCGTGCCTATTTCACTCTCGCTTCTTCTAAACGATTTGTTTCCCTTGTCACTGAAATACCCTACTGTTTCTTTTTCTTTTCTCCTTTTTTTACGTAGTAGATGGTACTTAAAGATATATTTCTAAAGTATCTTGCATTTTTACTAATCTATTGTAGTCAACATTGCTCTAAATTGGTACAAATTTTAGGGTATATTTTTTTTCCTCAGCAGGGACATGTTCAAATGGAATTCTGACACATACAACCCCTCTACACCATTCTATAGGGTTGCTCTTTCTATCACATCTAGTACAGTAGCTACTTCACTGCTCAGACTACTTGACATACACACAGTTGGGGGTGTTACCCCCAAAGGAAATAATGATATATATAAACTTACCCGGACACCCTCCTGAATAGATTTGGGACGGACATTATGAAAAACACGTGTGTCAGATTCGGGGGTGGCCGGGACCAGGCCAGTCGACCATCGTTGCTTCAGTCCGTGTAGACTACTTGAGCGCCACCATGCGGCGAAACAACGAACGGAATCGATGGGTCGGGTCTACAGGAATCGCACAAGAGAGAGACTCCGCTGTGAGGGGGTTTCTCCCGTGCCGAATCGAACCCACTCAACTCCGACACCAACTCAACTGAAGAGCGCCGTGCCGTTACGAACCGCGAAAACCGGAAGCTACATTGGACTGAATCCTTCCTCCACACCACCTGGTGGACGTCACGTGATTAAAATGAGGGGTGGATGTGTTACCAAGTAACAATTGCTCTCACGCGTACTACTGTAGTGATTCCTCATTCGTCATGCATTTTCGGAATGGGGACATCAATAATGAACATTCAAAATATACTGAACTAAGTAAATTAAATATCAACCAAGGTACATACATCGTGATTGTGAGAAACCGAGCGCTAGGTCAAGTTACTCTCATAGATGTATTGAGTTATGAGTCCAAATAACAATAATAATTGATTACAATGTTACATTTAGATGCTTATTTCATAATCGACAGATTTGTATATGCAATGATGATTTCAAATGGTGGTCCGGAGGGAGGAGGGTGAGAATTTCCAAGGGGTCATATCACTAATCGTGCTAAATATGCATTACCAACATTTTTCCAGTACTGTTTACCCCTATATCGAAATCCCCTTCCTTTCCCGGAGAAAATCCGAAATCGTCACTCCTAGTATGTTATTTCGCTCTCGTTGGCATAAAGTCGAGAAGATTGTGACAGAATGTACGACGTGTGGAGGGAGATGAAAGGAAGAAGTTTCAATAGAACAAAAAAAAAAAATGCTGCTGCGAAACGAAGAGATTAACTGAGGACCGTTGTACTCAGTATCCGCAAAGAGACCGGCCAATAAAGGGAGTATATGGCTACGTGATGTAAGAAATACTCTGCATTTAGAGAGAAATAGTGAAATTACTAATTCACTAAAGGCTCTGGGTATGTTTCCAGTTAACTTTGAACATTTCAAACTATATACAGGATGTTCGGGTGAGTTTGTACGAAACTTGGAGAAGTGAAAGATGTCGTCAAATGCTTATATACCCATAACCGCTAACCCACATTACGGTGCTGCAACAATAAATTTTATTATTCAGAGCAACGCGCCTGAAATGCTCTGCAACCCGCTATTGGTAGATCTTCTATCGGTTGCTTAAAACAAGGACAAAACCCTGAAAGTTTGAAACTAGCATTCATTGGTTCTATAGGTTAACACACGCTGTTAGGTGCGCGTACAGTCCAAGTGGTTATGAGTATTAGTTTATTATACTATGACAGTCCAAATATTCACAGAAAAACTCTCTTAATGTGACGTCAATAGAGTGGCAAGTTGATTTTGCCATATTCCCCTGTGTGGCTATTAGGACTATTGAAGAAGCATCTTATGTAAAACAGGCTTATACATGAGGAAACAATGGTTCCACGACATATCTTTAGAAATTATCTGCATATTCACGTTGTGGCTTCGAATCTGTTGGGCTCAGTGCTTTGCGGATTGTATTGATGGAGTTGAGTTTCATGTAACACTTCCTACGCAGGACTGGGAGCTGCTCGCATGACATGAGAGATTACAAGGTGATCTTGGATGGTTCTGTCCACTTGTTATAGTACTACCTCTTACTGTTCACACTGCATGGCAACCTAAGGTATTTGATTGCATGTATCCTATGTCCCATAAGCGTTGTCTAATCGTTTTACATAAGGTATACTTTGTATGACGTCTATTCTAAAATCTGACACGATAAGTACATTCTGCTTTTCTACTACCATGCGTTTCGCCATAACAAAATTTATACCTGAAAGTTTCACATATCTAAAACGCTCCATTTCAACTGCTGTATCGAACTGATACTCATACCACTGAACTATATAAGCATCGAAGTGTATGTGTTGCTACTATGAGACAGAGGTAAGTTTCTAACCAAAGTCTGTTCCAGGCAACCTGATAGGAAACTCCCCTACTCCCACCACTTGCTACTGCAGAAGGAGAAAGCTAGTCGTTGACCTTCACAGAGAGGAAAGCTTTTCTAATAAACAGAATCGTGTAAACTTTAAATTCGTACAAACCACTCGCCCCTTATGTTGAGAAAGCACTGCTGTTCCTTTTCGTTATCAACCAAGAGTAACAAACAATTACTGTTTTTAATTTTTGTTTTGTGGAAAAGTATTGCATAATTATTTATGTACTAAAGTTTACCCTACTGTAAAGCATTTTATTGTCTTAACAAATATCGAAAATATTAAAATCAATAAGACTTCAATCTGCCCATTTGAATGAATGTGGAAGTTGATCCCTAACATGAATACAAGAACGGGAACTGCGGGGTTTAGAAAATAAAATATTGATAAAAATATTTGGAGCATAAGAGGCATAGATGCAAGTGAATTAAAACGCTATACGAGTTTTATTTCACAACAACTACAGGTCACCGAGTATTATAGAAATAATAAGTTAATACGTATAAGGTAAACATGACACGTTGCTTGTATGTGAAATACGCATCAAGTCACCAAGTCCTATTCAAAAAGACTAGGAGGATGATACTATTAGCTGGGGAAAGACAAGGCTTCCGGAAAATGTAAAGCAGGATCTTAGAATAATGGTTGATAACAAACATGGTACATTGACTTTTCGCAGGTTAAAATCTAATGAAAATGTTTGTTTCTGCTGCGATGAGCCTTTAAGCTCTTTAAGCCAAAGCTTCGCTATTTTTTTTTTTTTTTTTTTTGTATAATTGAACGAACTCGTATTTATCGATACTCTTTCTTTCTTATACAATAATCAACTCATAACATTACAATATCTTGCACACCTGGGGACGCGGTGGCTCAGTGGTAGAGCTTTCACCTGTGGTGTATGGGGTCCTGATTCAATCCCAGCTCGCGCCAAGTGAACTTTGTGGTGGACAAACACCGCGTACGTGGGTTTTCTCGGGGATCTCCCGTTTCCTCCCACTTTCTTCATCCCACCATTTAATTCATTCATTCTCATTATCACCATCTCCTTTATCCTAGTCGGCATAATCATGGAACGTAAAACTAAAAGATTTCATTTCATTTTATATTCTACACACCATAACCGCAAGACAATAGAAAGTCATTTTTCCCTCTTCTGCAAGAGGGGCTCAGCAAACAAAATTATTATTGGAACACTATTATCAGTATGTTTATATATATATATATATATATATATATATATATATATATATATATATATATATATATATATATATATATATATATATATATATATATTGTTCTTTTTCTTCTTGTTCTTTTTAATGTAAGAACATCTGTTAATAAGACTGAAAACGAGAAATGTGCCTTTTTCATCATTTCAGATTCTATTGTTATCATTTTAACGCTCTAATAACTTACCCATACATATCGTACTAGGTTTTCGATTTTACTCCATATGCGTGGGTCTTCTCGGGTTCTCCCGTTTACTTCCACTTTCTTTATTCATCATTTCATTAATTTCTCATCATCATCGTCTCCTTTAGGCTGGCAGGCATAAGCGTGAGACGTAAAACTTACAAAGATTTCATTTTCGGTTTCCGATCATATATTTGAAATTATTGTTTCAATAAGTAATTACCCATTCAATTACCAACCCTGCCATCCCTTGCCATCCCAACATTATGTCACATGCCTGAATGCGAAAAAGAAGGAAAATAAACAATACAACTGTTTTATAAAATTTCCATTATAATAACACGTGTTAGTTACCTCACTAATACAGACAAATGTAATTAAGTGTTTTAAAATACTTAGTTCATTATGAAAGTTGTAATTTATTATTTAGGCATATTTAGATATAATCTATACCTCTGTGTGCGGGGGCTGATGGTGGAAGATGGAACACCAACATTCACCTGTACTTGAGCGTGGTGGGGAGAAAAACTTTTCCTATCTTGTTACGTGGAACAGATTATAGTAAGATGTTGTTCTTGTGTTATGCAACCAGTACAAGAGCTACGTATAGTGGGCTGCCTGCTGTCAACTTAAAGTGCCTACATTTCCGCACTGAGGCATTAACGGATAAGGAAAAGCATCTGTATTTCCTTTGGATATCATCTGTCACTCTTCAGAGTTTGGCATAATTAAAATTAAATCTAAGTATTTTGTTATATCATGAAGGAAAAACGACTGAATCGTCTGAAATGAATTTTCGAATAGTATTGGGCACAATTGGAATGTTTATAAATGTCGCTTTGATTAAAATGCTTGGGGAGTCCGAAATTTATGCCAAAAGTGGAATACCTCACCAGACTCTCTAGTTAGGGAGATAAAACTCGGTATATAAACTCCTTATTAAAAGTAAGTGGAAATGTGAACCAGGACTACCTAAAATTTGGCTTGTAAAGAGGGAAGTGGAGCTTCTTCTACAGTATTTTTCTCTACATTGAAATCAACGTTGTCTGCGTACCAGCGACCTGGGGTTCTTGATACACCCCAAATCCGGACTTTTTGTAAATTTAGTCTAATTTTAGGGACAATTTTAAGTTTTTAATATAATTCTGCCTGAAATTGTGTTTGGACTCCGCGAAAAGCTTTGTACCCCTCCCGAAATAAATTCCTGCGTACGTCCCTGTCTGCTACATTATCACAGGAAAATAGCTAAACTATTTAAAACAAATTTTTGAACATAATCATCACTAAGTTTGAGCCGGGTTTTAATCGTCCCACTTCCATTAAAATGCGTATCCTAAGGGAGAAAGGGTTCTAAGTTTATGCAGAAATACGATTCCCTTGCATTAGGTTTATGGGAATCGGTGTATAAATAAACTCTTCATTAAAAATAAGCGATTGCGAAAATACGTGTCCCAGACATTTTGAAAAATGCAAATGAAATCGACTACATAACACCATAAAGAAAAATTCTCTGAACCGTCTGAAATCAATATTGGAACATAGTATCTAAGTTTAGTAGGGATTTTATTGTCTCAGTTACATCACAATATGTATCCAAAGGGAGGAAAGAGGGCCCATTTGCGTGATAAAAATAGAGTATCTCAAGACTGTCTCAAGCTATGAAGATAAAATTCGACATGTAGGCTAAACTTCTCACTTAAAATAACTGGAAATATGTTCAAGTGTTTTTTGACAATTCCACTTCCAAAACGATAAAAAGAGTAATTTATACAATATTTTTGAATTTGTGCAATGGCCTTTTCACTAGTAAAAGGGCTGAATCGTTTGAAATAAAATTTTGAACACAGCTCTTGTTCAGATGGAATTCTATAAATTTATTTTGATTGACAAACGTATCGCAAGGGAAAAATGCGTCTTCTAATGTGGGATTTAAGTGACCTTTCAAATGTTTTTTTTTATATAATTTATTTTGCCCATGCGAAGAACGAGCATTTAAGCCAGTCTTAAAATTAAAATGAAATCAAGGTTGCTTGTTGCATCATCATGATAAAATGACTGAACAATTTGAAATGGAGTTTCGAACATAGTTATCACTTTGCTCGATCTTGTTTTTTTCTTTTTTTTATCACGTCGTTTTTATAAAAATGCGACTTTTAAAGGGGGAAGGAGGTTTAAATTGTTTACCAGAAATAAAATATCTCTGAAGCCCCTCAAGTTAGGAAAATGAAGCTCGATATAGTAAGTCCTTAATAAAAATAAGTAGATACGTATCCCAGAGTTTTCAGAAATTATGCTTGGGACCATAGTGGCTCACTGGTAGAGTGTCCACCAAGGGCGCCGAGGGCCCCCCAAAGCTCATGTGGGCCCCCCTACTGTATTTGTGAATATACAATATTTGGCATAATTTGAGTGCAATTTGTCTTTATATATATATATATATATATATATATATATATATATATATATATATACACTTTCTGCATCTGAATGCTTCCTCCCCCCCAAATTTAAAGAGAAATCGGCGCCCTTGGTGTCCACTTCTGTTGCACTGGTCGAAACAAACCAATTGAGATTTGTTTTGGAGAAACACCGTGTGCGTAGGTTTTCTCAGAGTTCTCCCGTTTTCTCCCACTTTCTTCTTTCCACTATTTCATTCATTTCTCATCATCACCGTCTCCTTTATCCTACCCGGCATGACCGTGGGACATAAAACTTAAAGATTTCATTTCATCTATAAATTATGCTTGTAAAGGGGGGAGGGGACAACATTCATTGTATTTTTTTTCGTTTGTCTATTCATAAACTAAGGAAATGGCGAAACCGTTTGAACTGAAATTATGAACATGGTTAGTACATACTTGGGTTGAGCGGCTTTTTACCAGCACTTCAATTTAATTCTGGTGTTCTTAAATTTAAGGGGGTAGGAACTTAAATTTCTTTGTGAAGAGAAGAATCTCATAAGCCCTCAAGTTACGAAGTCAAGGAACTCAGCATATATAGAGTACAAGTTAAAAAAATAAGTTAAAACACGTTTCAACGTTTTCGAAAATTCTGCTTCTAAAGGTTGAAATGAATGCAATTTCTACAATGCTTTAAATTTCGATTTTGTATTCATACTTTTGCATAACGATTTGTATAAATTAGTTGAATAAAATTGGAAATGAATTTTTGAACACACCAGCAGTGTGGTAGAACTTTCTATTATCAGTTCCCTTTTTCTAGAGTAAAAATTCCTAGATTTTCCACTGATCGAGATAAAACAGAGAAATAGTTATAGATGCTTATGTGTATCAATAAACTATCCATTGAAATTTTGCTGTCACCACCATCAGCTTTTGCATATGTACACTTTAGGAGAAGTGAAGAAGTGTATTCGTCATTTTTTTTTTTTTTAATATTGAGGTTCTTTGATCCTATCTTCTTTCCCTAAGAGACTATTGAAATGAGAAAGGGAAATCATTTGTTGTGGACAAAGAAAGTATTCTTGGGTAAAATAGTTATTCTTGTTTCCTTTGAGTTCAGCTTGTTGTAGTCTTCGAAGCTATATTGTGCATATTTAAGCATGGGAAATTCTATAGCAAGACTCTGTCAATCTATTTGCTGACAAGTATCAAAGAAAGAGTAGTATAAAATAGTGAGGAATAGTATTCTGGCATGGATTTAATGTCCTCAAAATACGAGCGCTATTTTTTAAGTGAGGTTCAATTGTCAATAAAAACAAAATAGTAAAGATAGTGTCATATGTTTTTGGTTGTTTCTTTTATACATATTAGAATATTTTTCTACATAGTTACCATGTTTAAACATTTATCATAGCGTTCGACAAGTTTTTTTTATGCCCACGTAGTAGAAATCACCTGCTTGTGACCGAAGGCAATCTTCAACTTATGTTTCAATATTTGTTTCGTTGTGATACAAAACTCACCTTTCTCTTTTTTACCCCTTTGCGAAGGAACTGAGATAATTGTATTTTTTTATTTATACTGTTATAAAATATATTATATTGTATAACGTATAACGTATACTACATGACAAAACTTTTATGAACGATGTGAAACTGAGAAGCGATGACGTCACGTAAAATTCAATATGGTGGATACTGAAAGCCATGTTCGTCTCTGGCATGTAAAATTTGAGGGTAACGAATTAGAACAAATAATACTAATAGATCCCAACTAAATTTATGTCAAAATCGTGAGGTAAATGGGAAACTACTTGCGCTAGCAGGATTGGATTTCCACCTCTACCAATACAATCGATGATATATTCTTGCAGCACTTGTAGATCACTTGCTACAAATTTAGAAGTTTCTATATAGAGTCTCCTATAATCCTTGGGGAACTTCATATTCATATCGGAACAATTTCCCCTAATACCAATACAATACTGACCTGGAAGTATTCCTGTAAAGATCAAGAATCCTTCAATAAATATCTATACTTCATGCAAATTTATCAATCACCTTTTTACCAAATGACTTAAAGCTTGAATCATGTTACATAGATAGCTAATCACATACATACAAAGGTATGGTATTTCTTGGTTATAAATCTATTAGAAGAATATACGAATCCAAATATTCATATGCATTTCTTACGTTCAAACAGTAATGTCTCAATATCCTTTTGATTATTTTATATTATACAAACCTTAAGCTAATTAGGGACTTCGCCCCCAGACTCCTGGATTTGTTCGGCCTATAGCCTCACACTTTTCATGTCCGTAACATCTCTGTAACCTTAATGAATTTCGAGATATAGATATCTTAATTTAATAATTCAACTTCCACTCTCTTTTCTACCCGTCTTTTTTCTTCCCTTCTATGAGATTTTTTTTTAAAACTCTGAAACATGTCTGTAATTATTTTAAATGAAAAATTAAATACCAAATTTAATGCCTCTAACCTTAATGAATTTCGCGATGTGGCTATCCAATTATAACAATTGTAACCCCACCCTTTTATTCTTTTCGAATTTTTTCCTTTCCTTTTAGGACAAATCTCAAAAACCGATTAAACAAGTGGCTGATTATTTTAAATGAGAAGTCCAAATACCATATTTCAATTCTCTAACCTTAAGAGATTCCGATACATAGGCATACTACCTTCATAATTGTTTCCTTCTCACCCCATTTTCTTTCCTTCTAGGTCAAATGTCAAATAACCGCTGAAACATATGTCTAATTATTTTAAATAAGAAGTTCATACTCCAAATTTCATGCCTCAATCCTTCAGAGATTTTGAGCTTTTAAGATAATAATTGTTACGCCTCTTTCCCACTTCCCCATCGAATTTTCAAAAATCCTTCCTTGGTAAGACCTTATATCATATATCCTATGTCCTGTCCAAATTTCAAGTTTTTAGCTTAAATGGTTTGCTCTGGGCGTTATCAATCGATCAGTCAGGACATCTTTCATAAACAGAAATTCTTTTACTTCTATTATTCCTAATATCCCTCATTGATTTATCGTTTCAGTCAGTTAAGTTTCTCTATTCTTCTCAACATACAAATTTTGGAGAACTCAAGTACAATACTTTTTTGTTATCTTTCCGCAATTTTTTTGCTCTGAATAATCCAATACTTATAATTTTTTACTAGTTTTTGTAATTCTTCATTCAGGGACTCACATAATGTACTTCTCATCATTATCACCGCAATCATTCTAAAGACATTCCACCATTTCTCATGTTACTTTTTATTTATCGTTTTATTTTGTATCCTTGTACATTATGGTATCTAAATATTGAAAAGTAGCCACCTCTTCTACTTTCTTCACTCAAACTTCTAAAAATAATCATAACCTCAATCTTTCTAGGCACCGTTGTTTTAATCTTATTCATATTTATCATAATCTCAAATTATTTTTACAGTTTATCTTTTCTGACATCGTGGTAGTTTTTGATTCAGAATCTGCATCGACAGCCATGTCTTCTGAAATGCAAATATATTGGTCCTTCTAGTTCTTAACCTGATCCCTAATCGAACTCTTCTTCACTATTCTTCTACCTCTTCTACCTTAACTATTCTATATTATTTCTTACATTCCACCTTTCTAATGGTTGGTTCACATGTAAGTTTCTCTTATTTCATCCTAAGCATCCTTTATATTAATGTCTTCTTCCAAATAATAACTATACTAATTTCTTGCTTCTTCGTCCATGAAACGGAATATTTGTTTCGTGCAATGTGACAAGACACTGCCCTTAAAGCACTTTAGATCTGATAGTATACAGTGCATGGTCTGATTCGAACTTAATTCACACCACAGACTGTGCGTCTGAACAATGTATGCCGATCTTAGTTTGAAAGCCCCAGCGCACTGGCCACCGTAGTACAGAGAGTATGAAGTCTGTCAGACAACATGATGAGTGTAGGTTAGGCATAGGTTATTTCAAGAATTATGTAAGTGAACGTATACTGTAAATTAAATGTCTTCAAACGTAGCCATATACGAGGCAGTGAGAGATCGGATGATCGTTCCGTTGAATTATCACTCAGTGGTGCATCGGTTGCATACACGATAGGAATCAGAGTGCTCCTATAGCCAATGTACCCTTTCTAACGCCTCGTGGTATACCGAAACGCTTCTGGAAAGAAAAGTCTTTCGGACCTCCCTAACTGACAGGATGGCATCCAATGGAGTAATCCAATCCACCATAGTTCCCTGAACACTAAATACAGTGAGTTTATGAACGCTAAACAATCGGTTATTGAATATTGATCTACCATACAGTGTCACTTTCACACGATTATTCCTGTTACCTGATCATCGCCCATCCTGTTACCTGATCCTGTTCCTGTTACCTGATCATCCTGTTACCTGATCATCCTGTTACCTGATCGAACGTTTTCTATTGTATGAAAGTATTCTTCATCTTAGACATAGATATAGTTTTGTGCACATATAAACACTTGCAAGTGAGAGGGAATATCCTGCGTGTTCCCATTGGTCACATAGTACCCACAATCCGCTTCTGCAGGTAGTATTTGATAAGAGAGGGGGAAATAACCTACATTGTTCAGCTCCTTTCTGGTCTTCATTTACAGGAGTATGATTACTGTGTCATAATTCTTGTTGCCTTCAATTCTATCTTCCGACCTCATTTGGCTACTGTTTGGGATCTCATTTTCCAACAGCATATCACTTGTAATTATTCCACCAGGTGAATCAGCGTATGTAGCTGATATACGCCTTCTACTCTTATCTGCTAGGTCTCCGGACCAAAGCCTTATCCACCACGTGTGGAGCATGATGAAATGGCATCTGACTAGCAACGGACTTTGAAAACAACAATCTCCCAAGATAGACATAGCTTACAGCACCTGACCAGCTACACGTCCGAATAGTTGTATGGAAGTTTGGGACAGTTACAACTTCTATCAAAACGAATACTGTAACGTACCTTGTGAGGTGTTCAGAATGTGCTTTGTATGTAATTTTGGGAACAGCACACATATATATATATGTGTGTGTGTGTGTGTGTGTAATTGTTTAGCTAATGAAATCTTAATTCTCTGTAAGAAATCTTGTGACGATTACAAATTCCGAATATTTATTTTTTTTTACTCTCCTATATTCTTTAACCCTTTTAAATTATGATGACACAACACCTGTGCTATGGCGTCGACCTTCGGAATTTGCTTTATAAGTCTCTAGTAAAGCTTTTTAGACCTTTTTTTTTTTTTTTTTTTTTTGCATTCATTCAAATATGGAAGCATCATAGAACATATTTTATGGGCATTTTGCGGTCTCGCGTGCTCTGTCTGGGGGCTGTGACGTCACAAACATGGACGATGGGTTTTAAAAAAGGGTATATTTGAGAAGTTTTTTTCAAAAAATCTCTGACACATTACTATTTACCCTAGAATCATGGTTTGTACCTCGTTAGTTTCATTATAAGACAGGCTTTTAAAATCTACAACTCAAATTTCCCTATCGTGTACCAGAAGCGGGAAAATCTTGTCCAAAGCGAAAAAGGGGATTTTTTAAAGAAAAATCCCATTTTCCCATTTTTCTCTTCACAGGTACACGATAGCGAAATTTGAGTGGTACCATTTGAAAGGCTGCCTTACGCTGAAGAAAATGAGGTATGACTTATGTTCCTAGAGTCAACAGACGAGTGTCAAAAAATCTCGATTTCTTTATTTTTTCATTTTTTATACATTTTTTGTCAATTACTTTAGTAAAGTATTTACAGTATTATCACTATTTATTCTAAAGTCATGATACGTACCTAGTTTTCTTTGGCATGAACCAATCTTTCAAACGAAATAACTCGCATGTCTCTAGCGTGTACCATAATGGAGAAAATTTTCGAAAAAGGGAAATTTTTGTCAAAAAATCCCTTTTTTCCCGATTTTAGGCCCCTCTGGCCGGCCCCTGTGTCAACCCACAGAGCCCCAAAAAATCTCAAGCATACTACATACTATGTGTAATAACTGTACGAAGTTCCAATGTTATATCTTGAAAAATAGGGAGAGAAAAATATTGCCCCATGTGCAAACAGTACCAGCTTTTCCCTATGTGAGCACATGCGAATAGTACCGTTTAAAAGGCCGTTGTTTGCCAAACAAAACGGTGTATCAATCATGTCTCTACGATAATTAGCGATGAGTCATGAAACTTTTATATAAAAATGGTTATCCATTGCTCACATAGGGGAAAGCTGATACTGTTTGCACATGGGGCAATATTTTTTCGCCTTGATGTTTCAAGATATAACATTGAAACTTCGTACAGTTATTACACATAGTATGTAGTATGTTTAAGATTTTTGGGGGCTCTGTGGGTTGACACAGGGGCCGGCCATAGGGGCCCAAAATCGGGGAAAAGGAGATTTTCTGACAAAATTTTCCCTTTTTCGCGAATTTCCTCCACTATGGTACATGCTAGAGATATGCGAGTAGTACCGTTTCAAAGACTGGTTCATGGCAAAGAGAACGAGGTACAATTCATGTTCCCACAATGAACAGTCTTGATGATGATGATGATAGTATAGAAATTCACTAAAAAGGTATTATCAAGGGAAAATATGTAAATCGGCTTTAGCATGAAAACTATTCATTCCAGGGCTACTCTTTGTATCTCATTCTCTTCACCATAAAGCAAAGTTTCTTTTAGTAGCATTCGGATGATCGTATCCTATACCAAAGGGGAGATATTTGCGTTAAAAAAGGGATTTAGAAAAAGAAAATCCCTTTTTCCCACTTTGAGTGGAAATTTCCCGCACTTGTTACTTTAGGGAAATTTTACGGACGCAGTTGGAAACATTGCTTTACTAGAAACAAAACGGTGTATGAACCATGATCCTGCAATAAATAGTCTTGACGCAATAGATGATTGAGTGAAAGTCTACAAAATACCTGAAAAAAGCCATAATATAAAAAGGGTTTTAAAAAACTAAACAAATATATAATCTACTTACCATTCTTCATTTTGCATTACCTTCAACTTGTCCATTAGCATCGCAATTTCTTTTCGATTCTTGTTTACTTCGTTAACTTTTTAATTCCGAAAATAAAGTTCAATCTTTTCAGAGTTCAATCTTTTTGCCATACAATCAACGTATTCTTTTCATCATCTTAGGCTCCATATCACTTGTAGAAGACTCATTCCCATCCTTAGTTTATATACTGTCATAGTAGTTATTACTTGCTACCTTTTTATTACCATTGAATTTACCTCCATATACATTAATCAAATCTATATATCCTTCCTCTTGTGGCCTTTACGTCTATTATATATTCTCTATCATTTTAGCTTTCCTTTCTTATTTCACAGTTCACCTTTCTACACATTATTTTAGTTCAACTTTGTTTCTAGTGTATTTTCCTGGTTTTCCAAAGTATCTTCTATAACCCATACTTCTTAGCTGCACTACTTTCACAATATACGTTTCATTTCTACCATTACACGTAGAAGTGGGAAGCTTCCAATTGGTACGCTGATACGATAAACAACAAGTTTAATGACGAGTTTGAGATTCGGTAGTTAATGCGACATTTCCATTCTTATTATGTTTAGTGTAACGTAATTTACTATACTATACTTTCTCTCAGATTACATACTCTTCTTCGAAATTTCTAACAAATCTGCACTTGCTTCCCATTTTTTCACTTTTCAATACATAATTTTCTGCTTTCTACTTTCCTTGCTATATATATGTTTCAGTGAAATTTCACCTCAATTTGCAAAAAATTATGATCCGACAAATTTCGCTTTTTTTCTGACTATTGACATTCAGTATCTTTGTCAAACTCATAACATAGCAAATATATGTTTTAATACTATCCATCAATTGTAATCTTTCTTTGCCTCTCTTGTTTTACTTCCATTATACTACGGCACTCAGAAGACAAGAACTCCTTCTCAGAAAATAGGTTTCATATAATTACATATACAATGTTATACTATTACTTAACAGCAGATGTAGCATTCATGTGTTCCTCCTATTCTTAATTTCTCCCATATACGTATTTCCAGCCGTCACCTACTTCCTATTCTACACAAAATTTTAGGAGGGACTCGTCCTCCTGCTCTCCCCAACAGAAATACCCGCGCTAAAAGCTATTGGATAAAACTAAAGGTGTCAGTCAAATATGTTATGTGAGGTATTAAGTCAAATGGCTTGGAGCAAGAATTCCGAAAATATAGGATTCATATATACTATAAGGAAAAAGAAATATATATATAAATAAATGATTTTAAAAATCAGAAACCTATATATCTCTTGAATACGTTTGAGAGAATCTTGTTTTTCGATCGTGCTTTTTGATACAATTAATCATTTTGTTCTAGATTTTCTCTGTGGGAAGAGTGACAATCCTTACTATTTACGAAGAGGCAAAAAAAAGCTATTCCAAATATCAACAATTTATTTCTATGTTTAAGTTTCTGTCGTTTCAGCAGAGGGCAACTGTTAGGAAATGACATTGACCACAACACCAGCCTACCGAGCTATAGGGAGTACTGTGCATTAGCATAGATTGTTCAAGTGAAACCTTTCGTTCCCTCAGCTTCCCGTTCGTTTTTCAAGCTATGAGAAAACAACAGAAATTTAGGTCAACTGTAGTATGTATTTATGTATCACAGGCTTTATTATCTATCTTTCTTCCCAGCCTGAACTCTTTAATCCCTTCTTATTGTGCACCTATTGCGTGCCAAATTTCAAATTACTTTCTAGTTTCAAGCTTTAGTTTCATTTGAAACATGACATTTCACAATTTCATTATGAAAACAAAATACGTCTTACGTACCTGCTAATTTCTTCGATATTTTTGAGTACGTGGTCGGAGAAATGAAGACCTTCATTGTCCGGAGCCCCTGATATAAAATCTGAAAACGCGTCGGTTTTTTTTTTTTTTTTCGTTGGATTCAAGTACGAAAGACGGAAAATTGGCTTTAACCACATCCCTGTAAAATACAATTATAAAAAAACTCAATTATACTTTTTTGGCAATTTATGACTTCTAATCTAACCTAATTTAATTTATAGTCCAGTGATAATGATATTGACCACTTACAAGAGGTATGATCTGTTACGTGTTGTTGAAAGAAGTGACGTCGGAAAGGGATCAACTTTGCTTAGTTCTGTATATCAAACAAGTAAAAGTGTTTGAAGTGAAATCATATATGGTACCTACCTAATTCATATAGGATTGTGGATTCAAATAATCCTTAATATAAATGTTTGTTGCCCTGGTTCTTTCTCCATTAAGATTGCTCCAAATGTAATTGACATCTAATGATATCACATTCTGGAAATATCTCCCTGATAGCTATGGAAGCTGCACATTCGAAGTCTACATAGAAGATCACAAATTTATTCTAGTTCCTAAACTTCTTATAATTTTTCACATTGCAAAATTTTCCATCTGACAACATTGCTTCTTTTTTTTTTTTTTTGTGCACAAGCCTATACATTATGACACCTTGTCAGCGGATTATCAGATAAAACTGATAAAACCGGAATAGTGTGCAAAATTCGATTGCAACCAAGAACACAACCCATCGAATACAAATAAAAAGTACGGTTCAAATTCCACTCTTGCAGTGCGTAGCAGTTATACAAGAACGCAAAGGACTAGCACTAGAGATGCAAGGGCTCGGAAAAAAACACGGTTTCTTCTGCTTCGCTTTTTTGCTAGGGAAATTTTGGGCTTTTTTCAAAATTTTGCTTTAAATTGATAAAGCAGACTTTGTTTCGCTTCTTTACAGCACAAAAACTCATTTAATTAATGGTTGATGTAGGTAATAATATAAAACCTAAAATAAACCATGAATTTCCATATTTTTTTTAAAATTCTTAACATATTTACATTATGAATTCCTAAGGATTAACCAATAGATGTAATAATTTTTTAACCTCTTATACACAAAAGTAAGTACTTTTATTTCAAAAAATGATACACAAATAACTATCAAAATTGTATGTAGTATTTTTACTTCAAAATATCACACACCCTCTTTTTGAAACAAAATAAAATAAAACATGAGAGAAATACATTTATATGATAATCTTAAAGGCTGCACATCAAGAGCTTGGTTTCGGGTGGTTCTGCACATTCTTGAAACCTTTAAGTTTTAACTTTCATATACATTATATGAATATTTCGAACAAATTTTTCATTCATTGATCACATACGTAATAATCTGTTACCGCCTATCAGGTGCTTCGGATCTGCAAAATCGGTAAAATTCCGAATTCTATAATGCACTGATTGTTCCTTAAGCTTGTTTAGAATCGGGCAAGTACCGAATTTTTTGTTCATGGATCATATGCATAATAGACCGTTCATCTGATCGTGTGGTTTCCTAGGCTTATAACCACCATCACGGTTTACCCAGTCCTGAAGGTTTCTGAATTTTTAACTACAGGAATTCAACTTTTTTGTTAAAAAAAACTATTACATTTAAGAAGAGTGGAAAGAATCAATCACTGTTTCAATTCACAAGAAAAGCGACAAAACTTATTGTAATAATTAGCGAGCCATTTCTCTTAACATTATATTAACAAGATTGATTCCATACGCAGATGAAATTATTGGAGATTATCAGTGGGATTTAGGGAAATCGATCAACTATCGACCAGATATTTACTATTCGATAAATCCTCGAAAAGAAATGGGAATATATTACTCAGTACATCAGCTGTTTATTGATTTTAAAAAGATCTACGACTCGGATAGAAGGGAACATTGTACAATTCTTACAGAATTCGGAATAGTTAGATTAATTAAAATGTGTTTAAATGAATCCCAGAATAAAGTACGAGCAGAAAAATTCCTGTCCATGAGCTTCAACGTCGAGAATGGTCTGAAACAAGGAGATGCGTTATCGCAATTATTATTCAGCATTGTTCCGGAATACGATATAAGGAAAATTCAAGATAGCAAACAGGGCCTAGAGCTGAATGGTATTCACCAGGTTATGGTGTATGCTAATGATGTAAATTTAATAGAGCATGATAGGAAAAAAACGAAATGAAATGCATAGGCCTTACCAGGCTTGTAGCGACATTGGTCAGAAGTAAATGCAGAGAAAACTAAATACATGGAAATCCCACCGGGATCGTAATACGGCAAATTGTGGATGCATTAAAATATCAATACTTTCGACAAAGTGGATACTTTCAAATATCTAGGATCAATATTACCAGACCAAAATCATATCCACAAAGAAATTAAATATCGACTGAAATCAGGAAATTCGTGTTATTATTCAGTTCAAAATATTTTGTCGTCGCAAATTCTGTCGAGTAATTTAAGGCTTAAAATATATAAAACGATAATCGTGCCTGTTGTTCTGTATGGTTGTGAAACATTGTCGCTTGCGATGAGGGAAGAGCGCAGACTGAAAGTATTTGAAAATAAAATCCTGAGACGAATATTCGGACACAAGAACAGGAATGGGGGGAAACTTCATAACGAAGAACTCCATAATTTATACGGTTTACTAAACATCGTTACGGTCATCAAGTCTAGGAGGCTCAGATGGGCAGGTCATGCAGTTAGAATGGAAGAAGGTAGGAACGCTTTCAAAGTTTTAACTAGAAATCCAATCGGAAAACGTCCATTAGGAAAACCTAGGGGCAAATGGGAGGACAATATTAAGATGGATCTCGCAGAAATAGGATTACAAAGTAAAAACAGGATCCAGTTGGCTAAGGATGGAACTCAGTGGAGAGCTTTGTGAACTCGGCATTGAACCTTCGGATTCCATAAGCCATAGAGAGAGAATATATTTAAGTTAAGCACAACTACACAACAACCATGAGTGAGTGGTTAGTTTTTGCACTTCTATCGGGAAGTCCGGGACTCAACCCCGAATTCGAGCATTTTGACAAAAGTTTTTCTTAATTCCATCTGTGAATGTAAAGATAGTTCGTGTACTGTGAATCCTGGCCGACTTCCTTTATCGTTTTTAAATCGTTGTTATTACTAATTACCAGCAGTGACGGATATGCGAAGGGGGTTAGGGTGGGGATGTCTTACAGATTGAAGCCTGTACCCAGAAATTGCGGAATTTCTAAAACAATCTAAATATTTATTATGCCTTTACTCATAAACTTCAAGCTCTCCTCAAATAAAAATTAGGTATTTTTAGAAAAACTAAACATTAATATGGAAAAACCCTCCCAAAATACTTTTCTAAATCCGCCACTGATTATCAGAATAAAATGGTCTTCAAGGTTGTATCCAAAAGATTATTGCTGGATTCAAATAAAACGAAATATTAGTTATGCCTATACTGATAAACTTCAAGCTCCTCCCAAATAAAAATTAGGAAATTTAAGAAAAACCAAACATTAAGCAGAGAAACACCTTCCAAAATACTTTTCTGAATCCGCTACTGATTATTTCTATAAAACTGTATTCAAGGTTGTATCCGGAAGATTATTGCTAAATCATTACACAGCTACAGCATAACAAAAATGTGGAAGTACGCTTTGACAGATATACTGACAAACGTACGCTCTGACGGATATATGGAAAAACATAATTTTAACTTGTGCTAGGAGCTAGAGTAGGCCTACTAATCTCTAGGAAATGAAACACGGATGACTAAAAGGAAATGACGTAGAGAAGAAAAAAATGTCGATAACTCAGAAGTTAAAATAAAGTTAAATATCCTCTACAATTGCCCTCAAATACTACGTACTGCATGTTTACATTAATTCATAAAACATATGCTCCATCCATCATGAGGGTGAATTCCAGAGCGAAATATGGTATTTAGGTTATGAAATCTTATTTAACTTTAGAGTATACTATAAGAAAGCTACTCAAATAGAAAAATCATGAAAATTAAAAAAGCCAAGATTTCCAAAATTCTCGTGTTTTTTTTTCAAAAAAGCCGGCTTTTTATGTACAAAAAAAACCATCGATTCAAAAAAGCCGGCTTTTTTGCATCTCTAACTAGCACGCTATCATATACACTGTGGCTAGTGTTGATTTCTGATTTTTTTTAAAAAAAAAATGAAAACAATTTGTCTGTAAAAGAACACTGAAAGAATATACGATCATGACACTAATGAAAATTGTCCATGTTTGGATACAATTTCTAATTGCCTTTTTATACTGAATCCAATGAAACTATTTTTAAGGTTATCCGCCCAGATCGTCACGAGAAAAATGACTTCAAATTTGGGGTCATTGAAGTCAGAGATGTGCGTCTACGCGTAAAAAACGATAGTTTACGTTTACGTGTCAACTATGCGTAGACAATGTAAACAACGTAGACTATGTAGAATATGTCAACAACACGTACGGTAATTTAATATGGCGTCGTGTACAATAAAGGAGCTTTCTTTTGTCGTTACCTTGCGAAATTGCGTACAAAATAAAATGCCTAGACCAGCGAATAGTAACTTTCGAATACTTAGTTTCGTCTTGATGAAGGAAAATGAAAAATATTATGCATTTTTTAAAATATGCAAGAAAAAATTGGCAAATACAGCAGATTCAAGACTGAAAGCCCACAGGTGAGAATTAGTTTTGTAAATTTCATTATAAAAGCAATGTTCGAAATGGAAAATCTAAGGAAATGGTATGTGCAGAGCAGAGTAAACATACAAATTAGATAATTCCCTCTACTTTTTATATGTTAGTCGTTTCCCTAATCTTTCGCTGTACCGAAGCAAAACAACTGAATGAGGAAATATGAACAAACGAGCAACGAAATTCTTCCTTACATTTGATAGTGGTTGTCTACATAGTCTACAGGAAAAGGTGTAATGTAGATTACGTATAGATTACAGTAGACAATCGCGTAGACGTAAAATTATAGTTTACGGCACATCACTGATTGAAGTACCGCTTATACCAATAGTCAATGTGCCCATGCTTCTATTCATTTCTAATTGCGATTGTTATACCAATTTGAGGATGCTAAATCCAATTGAGCTATTTTAAAAAGTATTTGCCAGTGGAGCCACAAGAAAAATGACTTCATAATTGAAATATCTATCTTTGTTTTATTGATCATGAGGAAGAAATTCATTAAATATGTCGTACTACAAATCATATACTTACTTAGCACATATACAATATCATTACTTAATCATATACAGACATTTTTTTTTACTAAAAAGTATTTTTGAAAAATAGTATAAATAATGCTATTAGAAATGTATCCGAGCGTTGGCACTTTTACTATGGCATGAGCAGTATTTCAAACAATACAACTTTAAGATAACTTTTCTCATGACACTATGGACGGGGGAGTTTAAAAATAGATTTTTTTTTTTAGGTTCAACGTCCTGAAATTTGTACATAAAGTGAATTAGAAATATATTCAAAGGTAGACACTTTTACTCTTTGCATAAGCAGTACTTGGAAGAATCCAACTTTAAGGTTGTTTTTTGTGACACCAGTGACAGATAAGTTATAAAATAGTTTCTTTGAATTCAACGTCCTCCAATTAATATAAAAAAGCACAATTAGAAATGTATCCAAGCCTGGGCACTATTTATTAATGCTATGGACTTATTTCCTTTGATACAGTATTTAAACTTCGAAGTATTGAGTAGTTATTTTCATTACTGTGTCTGTGGGAAGACTCGTCCTCCTTCGGTAGACTTTCCTTTTCCAAATGACATGAAAACTCCCTTTACACAACACATGTAGAGTCTTGCTTTTAAAAAATGTCAACCTTATTTCAATCTTAATGTTTTCTACTCACAAACATCCTAATAGTATTTTATTGAGACTTACAAAGAAGGTAGAAAGAGATAAAATAATCCTTTGTATAGCAGAAACTTTTCTCTGAATGAGAATAGAGAGCTTTTCAAAGTGGAATAGGTGACCAGTCTTTTTCTTACATGACTATACTTGTGCAAGTAAATCAGTAATAAAATATACACAATCTTTAACATACAGAAACTTTTTGGACACAGCTGAATGCATTTCCAACGACACATTATTTTATGATAAATGAAGTTTTAATGAGAAAATATGTGGAGGAGGATGAGTCTGTAACACCCAATATATTAATTAATCTATATTGCTGGAAAGTGGCAGGTAACATCAGTTGATCGATCCTAATTTAATGGATTATTCCATTTCAAAAATGTGTGTTGTTAGTATAATACTATTTTAATGTTATTATTGTTGTACAATTATAATTGGAAACCGGGAATATATCCATTGTCTCTCGTTATACTAATAAAATACATTATAAAATTATATCGGACTTCTATCAATTAAAAAGTTTGTGAGTTGAAACAAAGAGATATGAAATGTTTCACTTTGGATCGCTGATCACTTCAATCTGCAAATTAAAATTAAAATTTGTATTAATAACCACATTTGAAGTTCAATTGTAGTTTATAGCAGTGATGTTGTTATAGGGGGAGGGGCTGGGATACACTGCTTACTCTAAAAGTCTCATGTGCCTCCCAAAAATGGTTTTTGATTTATCCATTAATCATTCGTTCTCATAAGTATAATTAACTTATTATTATTATTATTATTATTATTATTATTATTATTATTATTATTATTATTATTATTATTATTATTATGATTATTATTATTACATCATCATTAGAAACGTTTAGGGACAATTGTTAGAGTACTTTCTCTGTTTACTGTGCATAGCTGGATCCAGTCGTCGATTGTGAGTTTGTTTCGATGGATCTTGAGATGGTAATATTTGTAACATCAATTTACATTTACAATTCATCCCATCCACATTTGATCCCTTCCTGAAAATGTATAGAACCTGAGGACATACAACCTAGCTGTACCCTGGAATGCATAATGAACTAACATTGTGTTGTGGTGAAGAGGTAAAGAAAGTTATTATTGCAAAATTAAATTCAGCTTACAGCTCATGGAACAAGTGATATTAGTATTAATGAACAGCTTAATATATGCTGCCTGCTATTAAATGCAAGTGACTTGATAACCAGTATGATGTTTTACATTTCAAATGTCATATTTTTTTTTCATTTGATATATCTTTAAATAAAAATAGGTTCTCCTTTTTCAGCAGGTTTTATAATAAGATCACAGATCTCTCTATTGTTAGTTTATTTCTGTAGAGTGGAGAACTGATAAATAGTTGCGACTAGTTTTTTTTTTTTTTTTTTTAATTATCAGGAAAATATTATTCTGGTTTTAAGTATATCCAATAAAATGTTTCATTGCGAATAAGACTTGTCAGTGCTTATATATACAGTATATGCGTATGTGTAATCCATTAAAGTATAAGAATTTTTCGCCTTGATTGAAATCTATTACTTTCAAGGAGGGTAAAATAAAATAGACAAACACTAGGCTTATAATAAATCGATCACATGCAATACACAATTTTTTGCTAATTAGAATGTATTAGCAGAATGCCCGTCGTACGATTATAGCCTTTAAGCTAAGGGAGACGGATAATTAAGGCAAGCGAATGATGATGGAAGAATCGATGGAATGAGAATGTTGGAGGAAACGGTTGTATCCCGATAAAAACTCACCTTTCTGTGTTTACGGTGAGTTTGAAACTTGTATATGAACTTGAAATATACTGCATCCTTATACAATATCGAGATTATGAAGAACGTATCAAAACACAGGCTTGAATCCTGTGAGGTTTGTGGGTTCACAGATCATTATGCAATATTAGCGCTAACATTATGGGCCATTTCTCACCACATTATTCTACCTTCGAGAAAGCCACACACATTAATTATAGGACCACGCCATCCGCTCAGGCCTATATGATTCAGAATTTGATCCCTAATAAGAGTGAGAAACCAGAATAAAAGCAAATAGTAGTTCACATTCCACTGTAAACGATAGATTCAATATTATGTAACTTCAGTGCTGAAAAGGGTCATTAAACCCCAATAAATCAAAAAGGGAAGAATAAATCAATAATTAAAGAAAAACTAGAAAATAGAAATTGTGATTTTGTTCAAAATAAAGTATTGACTATACTAGCCATCATTTCGTATTACATCTGGAAATTAATACATGTATTAGAAGCATGAATATTTAAAACATCTCATCATATTTGAATAGCTGTACCCCCAAATTTTGTTGACACTTGGTAAAAATACGTGTCTTTTTCTCATAGGGACAAACGATAATGGCAAATAGGGAAGCTAGTTCGATTGACTTTCTGCTACTCCGAAATCCGGAATATGAAGAACTATGTTTAGGCGAAGGGTTTTATTTACAAAGATCATCAGTAGCATTCGACTGGAAAATCCTAAGCCATAATAACCAGACAACGAACTCGAACCCGGGACCTCTTAATTTAGAAGCAAGAATTCTATCTACTAGCATATTCAAGCTCATATATGTATAAGCTCATCTTCAGACTAAATGGTTGCTCTTAAGTGTTAGATCGATCCCAAGTAGGAAGGAACTCACTAATTTCGGACCCAGATTCGATTATAAATCCATATCCAAATTGAGCAGTGTTGAAAAGTAATGGGAAACATCATTCAATGAACTCAGCTCTAAGATGGGAAGTTACCTACAGCTTCTGTACACTGTACATTTAATACATTCAACAATAGATCTATGTAATTTTGGATGTTAGGCCTATACCATCAAGCTGAGAGCTAACTGAAAATATTCGCAAATCCGAATCAGAGAAAAAATGAAGCAGTGAGAGTTTCAACTATTCAGTAGATATGAATGCAATTGAAGTACTGTTAAATGAAACACCAGAAATTTTGGATGCCGAAACACACAGAAAATAATTTTTGGCACAATA
Organism: Thermobia domestica; assembly: GCF_964235325.1. Classification (NCBI taxonomy): domain Eukaryota; kingdom Metazoa; phylum Arthropoda; class Insecta; order Zygentoma; family Lepismatidae; genus Thermobia; species Thermobia domestica. The sequence goes on along the minus strand of NC_137455.1, from coordinate 125,399,253 downwards.
GATTCTATCATTATCTAAAAGTCAAGAGCAAATACGTATTTGAGGCTTGCAAAATATTTTATGGTTGTAAGAACAATACAGAAGAGGAAGAGGAGCGACCGTGTTCTGTCACCATCAATTACTGTGGCTTTTGATGCAAGTAAAGTTCAAAGGTCACATGCGTACATAATGCTTCACAAATAGGTGTGGATGCACATGTTAACATTACTCATTAACAGCAGAACACGAAAAAATATAGAGTCATATATTATACGCTTTCCATCAACCTTGGTCTATAAGAATTATAAAAGTACAATATATTTCAATATCAGTTTTATAGTATGAAAGGTACAGGGGAATGCCTATCTTAAAATCTCCTTGGTTAGGAACAGGAATAACTGCAGGCTTTTTCTTGGGGAAGAGCATAAGACTCATTACAAGAGTGAAAGTAAAAGACCGACATACAAGCACAGTCACGAATACGCACAGATTTTGATGCACATGCGTACATAATGCCTTATATAAAACAACGCATTATTTTAATTAATTAGAATAAATAAATTACTTGAATATATTAAGTACTATAGTATGTAGAACAAATTGATTTGCTTTGATATACATTTCCCAGAACTGATCCCCATTCAAAAATATAGGTGGGCCAACATCTCCCCCTTGTCTCCCGCTGTGGGTGGCCATAATTTTTAATACGTTTTATTTAAAAAAATGTCTAAATATGATTAAATTATGATAGAGCACTAATACGTATATTAAGTATGTATATGATTTGCAGTACGACATATTCAATGAATTTCTTCTTTTTAATCAATGAAGCAAAGATGGATATCCCAACTTTGAAGTCATGTTTTCCATCGTCCCATAGGCAGATACGTTTTAAAATAGTTCAATGGATTTAGCACTCAAATTATCGTTAAAAAAATACAATTAAGAATGTATCGAAGCGAGAGTACATTCACTATCGGCATAAGCGGTACTTCAAAACTACCAACTTTGAAGTCATTTTTCTCAAGACATTATGGATAGATAAATTTTTAAAAAAAAGAAAAAAGAAAGAAAGAAAATTCTTTTGATACAACATCCTCAAATTGGTACAAAAATCCCAATTAGAAATGTTCCCAAGTGTGGACAGCTTTACTGGTGCCATGATCGGATGTTTTTTTAGCGTACAGAAGTACTTTTACAGACAATTTCTTTCACTGTTGTTTCTAAGCTTAAAAAACAGTCATAAATCAACACTAGTCACAGCCGACGTGCCAGTCCTTTTCTTCCTTGTATAACTACTACGCATTGCAAGAGTGGAATCTGAACCGTATTTTGATTTGTATTCGACGACTTATATTCTTAGTTCAGGATTATACCTGGGTAATCTGTTACTATGCCTCCTTCAATCGAGCATTCTAACCATAAGAATACAAAGGAGTCATGGTATATAAATGTACTTAACAATGAAGAGTATGTTGAACATTGCTTTTGGAGAGCATGCGTTTGTGTTCTAATCTATATACATAAAATTGAAAATCATTATGTTTGTGTCTAAATCTCCTGAACCGCCCAACCGTCTCGATCAAATTTGTAACATGGATGAGATTTGAGGCTGGCCTGCTTTTAGGCTATTCACTTTGACGCTAGAACTGAGGGATGGGGAGGAGGAGGAGGGTATAAAAATAAAACTTAATAACTCCTGAACCACTAGACCGATCTCAATCAAATTTTCAAGATACATGAGGTTCGGATGTGGAAACAATTTTGAAATTTCACTTTAACGGTAGATCATAGGGGAGGGCAGGGGGACGTATAATTAAAAACTAATAAAACCTAATAACTTTTGAACCACCCAACCAATCTCGACCAAATTTTCAACATATATGAAGGATGGGCCTTGAGTCTTTTTTTATCGTTTCATTTTGACGAGCCAACGTAGCGGACTGGGAGGGATATATATATATATATATAAATTACTGCATTTGTGACTTCCAAAATAATAAGTTTCAGTTCCAAAATAATAAAATCGCAGGTTCAACTCGATTCTTGTACAAATCTCTACTTGTTAAAGAAGCCCTAACTGACTGATCAATGCCTAACCCAAACTGCATAAGTAAGAAACTTCAAATTTGGACAGTATATAGGATACATGGGGCAATGGGATACTAAAAAAGTTTTTTTGGCAATTCAAAGAGGAAAGAGAGGAGATCGGGTTTGCAATTATATTAAGAAATCCATATTTAGAAATCCTTTCAGGTTGGACATATGAAATTTCGTATTTAGACTTTTCATTTGAAATAATTAAAGAAGTGTTTCAGCTTTCTTTAAATATTTGTCCTAGAAGGGAAGTCAGAAAAGGGAGTCGGAGTTGCAAATTATTATAATATGAAGTCCATATCTCAAAATTCCTTAAATGGGGGATAAGGTGGCTCAATGATAAGAGTGCTTACCTCTGGTGCGTGGGTCCCTCGTTCGATTTCAGGCCAAGTAAGTTTATAGTTGATATCGTGTCGGTGGATTTTCTCCTGGTTCCCATTTCCTCCCACATTCTCATTCCACGAATCTTTCCATCATCATTTACTTGCCTTAATCATCCGTCTCACTTAGCTGTGGGACGTTAGACTGAAAAATTTCGAAATTCCTTAGTATTTGGATTTCTCATTTAAAACGATTAAACACCTGTATCTTACCTTACTTTTTTTATACTTCACCTAGAAGGGAAGAAAAGGGTATTGGAAATGGTTCACTGAGATCCCCATACGAAGTGTTCGAATTTTATGTGAGACTTGGAGTACTATACGAAAGACACAAAAGGAGGAACGCAAAATATTGACAGCAGTAACACGTGAGGGTACAAAAATCTAGGAACTGTAATTTGAGATACAGTAATAAACTGATGTTACCACTAGAAATGTTTCCTTACAGCAATACGAAAGCTAACTTTAAATCTATAAATAATAAATTCACTTGGGTTAAAACAAAAACTGTGCTTAAAATCTGTCTAGTTATATTCGCAGCTGTCTATAGCTTCCTTTAAATTGTGTTTGAGGGCATTGTAGCGTTGATCTTTTGCATGAAAGTAAAAAATTATTTGCGTGCATAATAAACAAAGTTGTCTTCACGAAATTTCGCCTTCGATTTCATTATCCTGTATAGCAGTTCCAACTCGCAGCTGATTTGTTGAACACGAAATATTCTCTATATGTCCTAACTGTTTTAAAACTTGCAAAATAAGTTTCGATATAACGTTGACAGCTTCCATGTTAAATGTAAAGGTGGACGTTCTATCTAGAGTGGCGAGAAATAGATTCTTTTCTTTCCCTTTTAGTAATTTATGTTACATTAAAAATGAATGACATTCGACATTTACTTAAGTTGTAATTAGGTACAATTGCGTAGACGGATACTTCATTCGCATACATCAAAATAATCTACAGAATGTGATATTGTTTCTCAGACGTTCCTTCCAATTAATTTGATATCCCAGAATTTCACATTTCAACTACAAAGTACTTGATTCGTTGCTTTTCGCGATTATGTTTATATTCTCTCTCGAGTATGAAATTGATATATCTTCCAATACTATTGGTGTCTAACCTTAAATCAAGCATTGGATTGGTAATACTACATGCCAACACAGCTGGACTCCAGCCAGACTCCATCCTACAGACTTCGAACGCTGATAACGCTCGGCCTATAGATATGAAAATATATGGTACGATTTTTTAAAAATCTTTTCAGGTCATTTCTAAGAATCCTTTAGTTCAAAACGTGAACAATAGTAATCTTTATTTTAGTTCCACGAACAGCTTTGAGCACAAGTACAACATTTTGATGGTATGAGGATATAAAACGTATACAACATATAGCAAGGATAGGAATGGCGAAAGAAGCCTTTAGGAGGAAGAAAAGTCTGTTTTGTGGGACCTTGAATAAAGAGTTGAGAAAAAGACTCATAAAATGCTTCGTGTGGAGTGTTGTACTGTATGGGGCGGAAACGTGGACATTACGTAAAGGTGACGAAAATCGACTGGAAGCCTTCGAAATGTGGGTGTGGAGAAGAATGGAAAGAATTAGTTGGGTAGAACGGAAAACGAATGAGAGTGTGTTAGAAATGGTGGGTGAGGAAAGAACACTTTTAGATATTATTAGGAAGAAGAAGAGAAACTAGTTGGGACATTGCCTAAGAAGAGATTGTATCATGAGGGACGTCCTAGAGGGTATGGTGGCGGGAAAGAGAGGGAGGGAGCGAAGGAGATTACAATTAATGGATGATATTAAAACAGAAAGATCATACGTGAAGACGAAAAGGTTAGCGGAGGACCGTGGAGCATGGAAGCTTCTCAGCTGCGGCAAGTGACCTGTCAATAAAGGCAGAATACCTATGATGATGACATATAGAAAAGGAAAATAGAGAAACGAAATATAATAAAAACTGGAAATTCAAATAAAATAGAATATACTTTTCTTGTCGCGTTATTTATACATTTCAAGAGGCTGTGGTGGCTTAGTGGTTGAGTGTTTACCTCTGGTGCGGAGGATCCCTAGTTCGATCCCGCCTCACGCCAAATGGGCTTTGGGGTGGACAAATACTATGTGCGTGGGTTTTCTCAGGGTTCTTCCGTTTCCTCCCACTTTCTTCATTCCACCATTTAATTCATTCTCATCATCACTGTCTCCTTTAGTCTACACCCCATAAATGTCGAACTTAAAACTGAAAGATTTCATTTCAGAATACACTTGAGCTGATTACAATCAATAAAATAAACAGCCAAAAAATAAAATAAAAGTAATTATCTTAAAATTACATTTGACAGAATGTTAGTAAAATTAAAACAAAATAATTATTCAAATCTCATAAAATAAAACATACTTTTTAATATAATCAGCCTAAGTTTCTCTATTTAAAGAATGTGTCAACTTTCTAAAAATTTAACACTTCCATTGTACTAGTACCATTCCTTATACAATGATTTGACACTTTGGAGTAAATATTATGTAAAACTCTTAGTATTAACTACAATATTCGTATTATCCAATACTTTTTCTCTAAAAAAAATATCAAAGATATTTCTCCTTGTAGTAAGATTCTCTTCATTCCACAGTTATTATCAATGCTCATAAGTACTAGAATAACAATTGATTTTCATTTTAAAACATAATAATCTAATTAAACATTTTCACAGATTTAATTCTGTTTGTTAAATTTATTGAAACACTATTTTATAAAACTGATCCTAGTTCTAATTTAGGCCTTACCAGGAACACATAAGTACACATACGGTCTACTATTTTAAAATACAGGCAATTGTTTGAAAATAAAACCTTTTGGGCTTGTTCCTCCTTGTATAATAGGATTTACTAGACCAGCGGTGAGGAACATGTAAAATGAAATGTTAAACGTAAAAATACATTGAAAGACGTTGTCATTTTGTATACTATGGTAAGTAAGATATTCTCAACTTACTCGTTCATGTGACTGGAACCCAAGTATTGTATGCTGTTTTATAAACAAAACAAGGTGTTGCATTACAAAGTTTACTCACGATCTTATGCAAAAGTCAGTATTGTGTAGTACCAGCAGCTAGTACGTTGGTGATCTAATAACAATGTTAAAATTAGATCGTATGTGGTTCTTAAAATTAGATCGTATGTTAATAAACTTCCTATGTGGTTCTTTTTAAAAATATCTACTTGAACAAAGACTCCTGTAAAAATAATGTAAACCCATTTTGATTGCGTAGGAACTGAATGTAAATCAAGAATTATATATATTACAGCATATTCAATATTTAATTAAATTAATATTCCCTATCCCCTCTCTCCTGCAACACACACACACATTGAAAATAAAAGAAATTAGTAAGAATGACAAAAACAAATTGAACTTAAAACTTTCCACGTCAACATTTAATTTGGCCAATTAGAGTGCTGATTGTGCTATGTATTGAATGAAACTCTTGGGATTGGCCAAAAATGCTTCCGGTGCCATACAAGATTTCTGTAAAACCAAAGATGGAAAATAAAATGTAGCCTTGGGCACCACTTACGTCATAACATGGCACAAAGTCGTTTGCAATGGCTGTAGCTTAAGGCTCTTTTCAAGATCAATTTACTCAGTAAATATTGAATGGATAAAAGAAAGAAATATTTATTTATTTATTTATTACATATGCTATCTATCTATTAAAATGCTATAAAAGCGCCTGAGCTCCAACCTCTAACTTTTGATTTCAAACCTTTCATTTACGGTTATTTCTGATTTCACGTTTAACACAAATCTTTTAAAATATGTGTACTTTAAATAGATTTTTTCATGAAGTTTATGTTTTTAAATTATTGTTCAAAGCATTTGTATTTTAATAAGCCCTCTTCAAAATCAATGCAAATGAATTGTGCTGCCGTTTTTGGAGTAACTAAACGGTTGTGAACGTTCATATGTTTGTGGTCAATCCTTTCAACAATGAGATCTCGGAAACTACAGGCTCTAGAAAGATGGCATTTTCACTAATCGATTGTAAATTTTGCATAGATTATCCAGTTCTAATTGAATATTTAAAAAAACATGGCCGTCAACCCGCACTGTGTGTGTGGGTTTTCTCGGCGTTCTCCCGTTTCCTCCCACTTTCTTTATTTCACCATTTAATTCATTTCTCATCATCACTGTCCCCTTTAGCCTGTTACTTTGCATTATAGTAATAAAAATATTTATCTTCCCCGTCTATCAAGAAGTTAATTATATAGAGGTATGTCTGTCTGTAACTGAATAACTCTGTATTGAAAGAATAACTCTAGTTTTCACCTAACACTCATTTATTTTAAAAGTTTCTAAGTAAATGAGCCCAACTAAATATCTCTCTGAATGGAAGGAGTATATTACGTCACAACAGCAATAAACTAACAAAGGCTGTTTGCATCTTTTAAAAACGTACGAAATACAATTATAAAATGTAGCACAGTTTTGTGAAAAGTTCACTCATCTTCACAGAGCAGTATCTTATGTCTGATTCTAAGAATTCCAACACTTTTTGCACAGCTCTTAGCCTCAGCTATGCGCTGTCAAATGACGTTAGATCTGGCTCGCTGCAACTGATGTAGCTTGCAATTTAAGACGCTAACGCCATCTCATTCGCAAAAGGCTAAGTACATGTTAGATTTCTTGATATTTTGTTGCGTTTTTCACTAATGTAACGAGTTACTCTCAAGGAAGGCTGTTACCTATATATATATATATATATATATATATATATATATATATATAAAGCATTTCAGTAATTTGATAATTAATTACTACGTATTTCTTTACGTATGTTTCGTAGGGATTTGAAAAAGTAGAAGAAAAATAACGTACTTTAAAAACATACAAGAAAGCAAAAATATAAACTTCTTTAAAAGTAAAAAGCCAACCTCAAAAACTCACTAAAAAGTAAAAAATATATTTTTTAAATATGAAGCGACTTCAAAAAGGCACTAAAAGGAAGAAAATGATTTTTAAAAAAGCAGACAATAAGTCCTTTACAAGCAGAAAATAATTTATTACTTTTATCTTTAAAATAATTCTGAAGTCTGCTCAAGATGAACAAATTATTTCATGGTAATACTATGAGGCATTAATATACTTAGGTTAGGGTGCCGCGGTGGCTCAAATGGTGCTCTTCCCGCTGGTCTAGTGGCTAGCACATGAGCCTTTGGTGTATCGGATCCCGGGTTCGATTCCCGTTGGGAGAGACTTTGGAATTTTAAGTGTCCTCGGTGTTTCTGTGTTCGTGTCCCTGTCGTTCTAGTTTAAAGGTGAAGCGAGTTAATAGAGTAAAACAAGTAAAAACCTAGTAATAAGTAGTTAAGCAAGTTAATGAGGCATGTTCGGTGAATTAGTTAACTTTCAAAAAAATGGTAGAGTGTTCACCTCCGGTGCATGGAGTCCCTGGTTCATCCCAGCTCGCACCAAGTGAATTTTGTTGCGGACAAACTTCGTGTGCGTGTATTTCCTCGGGGTTCTCCTGTTTTCTCCCACTTTCTTCATTCCACAATTTCATTTATTTCTCATCACCACTTTTTCCTTTAGCCTACCCGTCATAATCGTGGGACATAAAACTTAAAGAATTCGTTTCAATTTCATATTTGAGATAACACGACTTCAAAAAAAATATATGGATAAGATAAATAAATTATTTTGCTTATTATTATTATTATTATTATTATTATTATTATTATTATTATTATTATTATTATTATTATTATTGTCTACTTTTTAGCGCTTTTACTATTTTTGGTTCTTAGTGCCGATTTTTGAAGTTGTTTCATATGTTCAAAATAAGTTTTTACGTAACCTAATTTTTCTCTAATTGCTATCACCTAACTGATTATTCTATTAGATCACCTAATTTCCCTACAATCACTACAGGTACACTCTGCACTATAACCTTTGTGCTGTGTAAGACAATTCCTATTTTATTGTGAACTTTGTATACAAGAGAATTATAATTTTTTTTTTCAAGGAAATATGGTGGTATTTTAATAAATCAACAGAGGTAAAGTACCTTTCGCTAGTACAGTCATTAATAGAAAACATATCTCATTCAAAGTATGTGAATGTGTGAAGGTAAAGCTTCAAGGGGGGCAATGTTTAAAACAGTTTCATTTTCTTTGGTGTGAACGTGAAATAAAGCAAGAATAGGAATAGTGGAAGAAGTATTTAGGAACAAGAAAAGTCATATGTATATATAGTAGGCCCTTATATAAGGATTTAAGAAAAAGATTGATAAAATGTTCCATGTTCAGTACTGTACTCTATGAGGCAGAAACTTGGATATTACAAGAACAAACGTTGGAGAGTTTGGAACTTAAAGTATGGAGAAGAATTAAGAGGATTAGTTGGGTCGAGCGGAAAACGAATGAAGAAGTGTTAGAAATAGTAGTGGAGGAATAATATAATTGAAAAGAGGAAGAAGATTTTTTTGAGATATTGGCTGAGAGGGAACTGTATCCCACGGGACGTGTTTGAAGGTGTGATAACACGAAAAAGAGAGTGTGAAAGAGTAAATGGACGATATTAAATAAAAACATTCTTCCATAAAAACGAAGATATTAATAGAAGACCGTGGAAGCATTTGAGTTTGCGGCAAGAGTCCTGCCAATAAGAATAGAACACCTATAATGATGATGACTAAAAAATAAAGAAAACAGTGTCACTAAACTTACTAACTACATATTAATTAGTTTTTGAGACTAACGTGTAACATTTGCAATATGAGTAAGTCAATAGAAAATAGAGTATCAAAAGCAAAATAAATGTATGTTTGACTAAGAGAACATAAGCCATGTTTTAAAACTTCTTATTCCAATGAAAATGTTACAAGTCACGATGCAGAAATAAACGCGCTATGAGTTGCCTGTGAGATGCTCACTACGGCTATAGGCGTCCATAGATAGTCACGGGAGAGCGTAGGTGTCTTACTCTGATGCGCATCAAACGCAACGATCTAAGGAAGAGTAATCGCCACGTCATGTTTTTTAATGTGATAGATCACGAAATGTTTCCACAAATACATACGCACGGAGGTACGTACCGCAAATACGAATAACCTTGGTCAACTATAAAGGCCAACTCAGCTAAAAATGGTAAAGGTGTTTCTCTCAGAGGAGTGAAATGAAGGCGTAAAGTTAAGAAATCTCTCTCTGCAAGGTGTTCTTGTCTAATGACAGAATTAGATCGTATTAATGTAATTCGTTTTTTTTTAATTCCATTATTTTATAATCACAAATATTCTACTGTTATTGATAAGTCTGCTAATTGAATTTTGCACCCATATACCATTATTCTTAGTTATGCAGGATGTTTCTAAATTCTTCATCCGATTTCAGAATGCCACAGCTAACTAGGATTGAATGAAACGCTCACGGTTCGAAAGAAGAAATAAAGTAATCTAGTCGCCTCTAAGTTTCATCAGAATCCTTGGGTTGTGGATTAAGAATCAAGGTATTTTTTTTTTATTTCCTTCTCTTTGGAAGTAGAAGTAAACTACATAGTAAATGAAAGTTATACAAGTAATGATATAGCAATTATTTAGGGGGAATTGATTGAATAATGAGTCAAACCGTGGAATTCGGTACTGTATATGTAAGCTTATCCCAGGAATCTGGGCAACGACGAGCATTGACGGAAGGTGAGCTTGCCTTACAATGCTGAGGCACCATTCCTGCAAACCACGGAAGGCCTTGACTCACTAACAAGTTCACCTCCACCAGTAGGTAACTGGTATTCACTCAGAACTTTGGCCGTGCAGTGGGCATATCCTATTTCCTTAGAGAATAAGGGTTACATCACAATATTGCGAATCAAGGTTGAGGGACACACCTTGACGGTGCAATACGTGCACCTGGACTAACTGTCCACCATTGAGGAACTACGGGCTGAATGCATCTAGCGAAGCCGGTCCAAGAACTTAGGCCCAGCCACCGCAGCTAGTCACAAGTGATGGGTGAAGTGTGGCAGTAGACCACTTGATCCTAATATTCTATTCTCGTTTCCAAATATTTTCTAACTACTTTCAACAGGAAAATCTTGATAACGAATATTTAATCGTCTTTACTTCTTTGATGTAGTTAATCTCAAGGAAATTACACTGCCCGCCATTAAAAAATACAGCATCAAGAAAAAGACAAAATATCAGAGCCAAACTTGGCAGGCAGAGACTTGATGATGAATAGGAAATGATGAAATTTACCATGTGTGCGAAGTGTGACAATGTGGTAACAGCGGAGAAAACGCAGCGGTCAGTAGCCTGTGGTCCCACCATGGGTGGTCAGTACAGCTGCAGCACGGTGAGTCATTGAGAGAATACAATTTGGATATTCTCCTGTGACATGGCAAGTCATGAGACTTTGATATGAGTCCACAGCTCATCAACTGTAGTTGGCAGAGTTCTCAGATGTGAGAGGCGTTGTACAACTGTAGGTGAGAAATCGAGTGAACGCGCCGACCAAGAAGCAAGGGAACATTGTGTCCAGCTAGAAAGTGTAGAACAGTACATGAAATATAAGAACGTGCGTTATCCTGCTGAGTCGACAAAACTTGTACTAACAGGATCACAATTGGGTCCTACACCTCGTCAATGTACCGTTGGCTGATCAAATGTCCATCAATGTGTGGAAGACACGAACCGAAATGTCATCCAATGGCATCCCATACTATAACACCCGATGTGAGACTGACTTAGTGTTGCAAATTCCAGGCATCGCTCAAACAAATGCCACAATAGTACCGGATACGGATGGGACCATCATAATGCTGCTGACGGAAGTGGGCTTTATCCAAAGAAAGTATGTTCTGCCATTCTCTTCTCCATGCGCGACAATTACACTATGCTGCGTAGTCAGCGAAAACTGCAGTAATATGCATCATGCAAATATGCTCTGCTCTGCCAGATGACGTCTAACTTTTCTTGGGAACATTAGGTGCTGTGTAACAGCCTACAATGCTTGCGCCAGTATGCGTGATATGGCTATCTGATCCACTAGTGAAATACACACATGCCGTCTACCCTCTCGCGATCCGTGGTATGACTCAGTCATTAGGATCCATCATATTGCTATGTAGTGCCTTCGTAGAGTCATTGAGTCCATATGTGTTGAACTGTGGACGTATTCCTTCAAGTATGGGAAGCAACGTCAAGAAATATCAAACCACACTCTCAATATGCCGTTATTCGTTAGCCTATATAGACCGAAATCTGCTAAAAGGACTACTGCCTTAGACGAGGCACCTCACAATTTTACGTCATACCAACTGTTATCTATCACTGAAATATGGCTCTCGTACTGACTTCCTCTTGCTCTCACTAGATGGCAACCCGGCGTCTCTGCTGCTTCACAGCATTGTTGTGCTAATCATTTATTTATCCTTCTATGTTCAACATACTCTTCAAATTTGGATTTGCTACGATGTCTCCTTCTTCCATTTTTAATGCCAAGCAGAATATTGTTTGCTTTCATTTCTTCCTCGTGCAACAGAATATATTATTCTTGTCGTTGCTCATTGTCTTCAGTTTTTCACTCGAAACAGTTAGCATAACCAACTTAGGTGTAAGAGACCCGGTGTTTTTTTCATGTGAGTTCATGTGGTTTGGATCCCAATGCAAGCTATAGTTCCTCGTCTCATGTAACCTTGGTGGTGAAAAGAGACGTTAAACACGAAAACAATCTCAAAGTGGCAACTGCCGCGTATAGATAGTGCTATTTTGTTCTATGAATGCTACGTCATCTATTATTTATTTTGAGTGAAGAAAGCTTTCATTATTGTTTCTTTCATATGCGGTGAATGTATTAAAGGCTGTGAGTCTCCTTCTCTGACTATTTTCTCTATTTTCACTATCTCTCATCTCTTTTTGTTTCTTTTTTTCCTACGACTGCTCATTGGTTTCTGTACTGAAATTAATTGAATAGTTCAAAGTCTCAGCATTATACTCCTTAGGCTAGAGAGAATAAGTAATAAATAGCAGTGAATAACTATGGAAGAACTTGTGTAATGAGAATGTAAGTGAAACTGGAAAAACTCTGAGAAAACCTTGAAACATGATGTTGTTCACTACGAGTTCATTTGGTTTGGGATCGTACTAGAGGCTCTTGTAACAAACGTGAGAGCTCTACCCTTCTGCCCCTGCAATCCAGTTTTGCACTAGACCCTATATCGCTTTCAATTGTCAAACCGAGAGATATAATTATTAGACTCTATAGTCCTTATCGATATCGCTCCTCAATATCGATAACCACTATAAATTATCTTTGTTAACTCGCGTAACTTTCAATAATCATTTTGATTGGATTAGTACTGCTATCTGTGTCTCTTTTTCTTCTTCTGAAACCGAACTCTCTCGCGCCTAAATGGCTAACGTAAGCTCCTTTGGCGTGCGAGATCTGGGTACGATTCTCGGCTGCTGTAGCTCATGCGGTTCGGATTCCACTTTAAGCTGTAGATCCCATCTCATAGAACCTTGCTCTCAGAAGGACGCTAAAATCACATCTTCTTCTGAAACCAAATTGATCCTCTGAATCGCACTCTTATACTGAAAGAAAGAAGGTTACTAATGTATTAAAAGGTGGTATTAGAAGTAAGTGTTAGAAATAAGTGCTACAATATCATAAGTAAACAAATTTAGGAGGTTTCTATAATAGTAACAAGAATTTTAGGAATGATCAAAAAATGCATCAAAAGATTGTGATCTTGGCCAATAATTAGTTTTTGGATCAGGGGCTCCAAAATTTTTGAAAGTGCCCTAAATTGAGGTTCCGTATTTTCTGCGGAATAAGTACATCATACTGAGTTAAGTGATAGTTTGGGTTTGGCTATATTCTGTGTATTTCTCCAGTTTTATATATATATATATATATATATATATATATATATATATATATATATATATATATATATATATATATATATATATATATATATATATATATATATATATATATATTGGATCTTGGATCAGGGGCCACAAAAGTTTTGAACTGCCCCTAAATTAAGTTTTCATATTTTCTACGGAATAAGCACATCATACTGAGTTAAGTGACAGTTTCGGTTTGGCTACATTGTATGTAGTTCTCCAGATATAAGGCGTACAAGAAAATTTTTGATTGATTTTTTTTTTTTTTTTTTATCTTTTGATCCAATAAAACAACTGAGACGAACGAGGCACTGCATATTAAAAGTAACTTAGTGTCGGATACCATGACCATGATATGATGCATTTGGAACAAAGTCACGTAATTTCCTTATACAGGCTTTATTTCGAAAATTGCTAAAATAAATATCATATCCAAGGAGTTAACATGGATTCCAACTGACAAAATAATCATTATACCGTTTACTGCAATTTGATACCTCAAACCGTTCCTGGGATATGATAACCATTAGTTAAGGTCTGCAAAGGCGCTTAAAATTATTGTAATCACAACTACTAAAAACTATCGCTTAATTATACATTGTTGTAAAAGAAAGTAAGGATCGTATTAACATTCCCTACAAATTCGTCATTTTAAGCTGTGTTGTAAACTCTACCAATGTTTTCCATATCTCCGGAACGGTTTCAGATATCAAATTACTGTAAAAGGCATTATGATTGTTTTGTTTGTTGCAAACCATCTAATTCCTTATATAAGATACTTATCCTAGCACGTTCTCGAAATAAAGCTTGTATAAAAAGATAAATTTTCAATTTCTTGTAATTTTTTTTCCTATTTGTCTGAAATGAATCATATTATGGTCATAGTATCCTACACTAAGTTATTTTAGGTATGCACCACTTCTTTCATCTCAGTTCCTTTGTAATTTTGTATTGAATAACATTTTGTCTGTGAGTTTTCTCAGGATACTTCCGTTTCCTTCCACATTCTCACTCCACCAATTCTTCCATCATCATCACTTGCCTTGGTTATAGTCTACCTTAACCGACATATTCGTGGGACGTTAAACTAAAAGATTTCATTTCACTGTTTCCTAAGGTAATGTTCACTATGAGTGCATGTAAGCCCTTATATCTATATACATCTATATATATCTATATACATATATCGTATATGTATAACTATTTGTTTTACAACTGTAAAAAGAAATTTACTTGTTTACAATTACGCATGATTTTTACTTACTATATTTTGCATGGAATTTACATGCATGTTTTTCTATATACATCAGGACTATGTTTATTCCTAATTTCTCGCAGTGTTAATGTTGACTTCTGAAATGACTTATTCATATTATTTTTAACATAGTTCTTCTTTAATATATTTTCATCTTCGCTAGTATAATGTTCTTTTCTCATTGGTTTTTCTTTGTTATTGATTTTGTTGTTATGACGACCAAAAATGTCAACATCATAATATTACAAGAAATCCTCTGGTGAAGACATAATAATATGTTGAGTTGAGTTGATTTTGAGTTTAACGTCCCGTTCAGCAAGAGACTATATGAGACGTGGACCTACTGACTAACGTGGAATTCAAACCACATGAGCTCCCGCCGGGAATCGAACCCGGGCCTCCCACACCAAAGGCTCATACGCTAACCGCTTATATTGACTTACCATTGAAATATATACTGTATTTATATGTTTCTAGCTGCATTAAAACGAAATTATTATTTTTTTACACAGTTTACACAGTGATACACAGTTTAGTAGTACTATTGTACTATATACTATCGTGGCCAATTAAAGTAGCTGTTAGTAGGATCACGCAAGTGGGATTCATTGTAATGTTAGTATGTATACGTACGTCCGTTACTCTTCATAATAACTGTTGAACAGAAAAGAAATCTTTAATTCTTTTTTGAAAATAGTGATCTAGAGTGATTATCTCGGCAAAGTTCGGTAACGGAGTCAATCCGTTAATATCTTAACACGTAACAGTGACTTACATTCCTCCGTTACTGCCCACGATATTCCTAAAACGAAAGCTAGAGCAATGATCTTGGCTGAATTCGATAACATTAACATCTTAATGCCTAACGGTAACTTAGGTTTCTCCGTTAGTGCACACCATAACTCTTGAATGAAAGCCATTGTTGCAATAGATACCTAGAGCAATGATCTCGGCTAAGTTCAATAACATTAGCATCTCAATGCGTAGCGGTGACTTCGGTTTCTCCGTTAATGCACAAGATAACTTATGAATGACAGCCATTGTTGCAATAGATAGCTAGAGCAATGATCTCAGCTGAGTTCGATAACATTAACATCATAATGCGTAAGGATGACTTAGGTTTCTCCGTTAGTGCACACGATAACTCTTGAATGAAAATCATTTTTGCAATGGACAGCTAGAGCAATGATCTCGGCTAAGTTCGATAACGTTAGCATCTTAATGCGTAACGGTGACTTAGGTATCTCCGTTAGTGCACACGATAATTCTTAAATGAAAATCATTTTTTGTAATTGATAGCTAGAGCAATGATCTCGGCTGCGTTTGGTAACGTTAACATCTTAATGTGTAACGATGACTTAGGTTTCTCCGTTAATACACAAGATAACTCTTGAATGAAAGCCATTGTTGCAATAGATAGCTAGAACAATGATCTCAGCTGAGTTCGATAACATTAACATCATAATACGTAACGATAACTTCGGTTTCTCCGTTAGTGCACACGATAACTCATGAATGAAAGCCATTGTTGCAATATATAGCTAGAGCAATGATCTCGGCTATGTTCGATAACGTTAACATCTTAATGCGTAACGGTAACTTAGGTTTCTCGGTTAGTGTACGCGATAATTCTTAAATGAAAATCATTTTTTGCAATAGATAGCTAGAGCAATGATATCAGCTGAGTTCGATAACGTTAACATCTTAATTCGTAACGATGACTTAGGTTTCTCCGTTAGTGCACACGATAACTCTTGAATGAAAGCCATTATTGCAGTAGATAGCTAGAGCAATGATCTATGGTAAGTTCGATAACGTTAGCATCCTAATGCGTAGCGGTGACTAACGTTTCTCCGTTAGTGCACATGATAATTTTTAAATGAAAATAATTTTTTTGCAATAGATAGCTAAAGCAATGGTCTCGGCTGAGTTTGGTAACGTTAACATTTTAATGCGTAATGGTGACTAAGGTTTGTCCGTTAGTGCACACGATAACTCTTGAATGAAAGCTATTTTCGCAAAAGATAGCTAGAGCAATGATCTCGGCTGAGTTTAGTAACGTTAACATCTTAATGCGTAGGTTTCTCCGTTAGTACACGCGATAACTCTCGAATGAAAGCTATTTTTTTCCTTTTCTGTGCAATAGATAGCTAGAGCAGTGATCGCAGCGGAATTCATTAACGAAATCAGTCCTTTAACACAGTGTACAAAAGTTAAACACCATTTAAACTTTTTTAGTACAAATGTTGTGAGGACAATTAATGAAATAGTGTTTATAAATTGTGCTTCGCGAGTCCAAAAGCGTTCATTCTATAAAAACAGTATTTAGTATGACATATTTAAAAGACTTCTTCTTGGCAAACACTTCGAAAACAAAGTGATGACATACATTTTGCTTATTTTGTACATACATCTGGGACATACTTGGACAATACAGTATCTAAAAAGGGTGAATATGTGTAATCTGGAGGTCTTCAAAGAGTGTTGGTAATGTGGAAAGTGTCCTACTGTGTCTAAGGGTAGTTTATTTGTTGCATTGCACTTAGTGGATAAGTGACTCACGTTTGTCCGTTACTGCACACGATAACTTGAAGGAAAGCGAATTTTTTTAACCCTGTTTTTGGAATAGTAGTAGAAATAATAAATCTTTCTGTTAGTTGGCAGCAAACATTGTATAGCGATTGACATCTACGGGACGAAATTGAAACTTCTAGTGCTTAGTCCTTTCTACTGTCTACCATAATTTATTTATACATTTAATGTCACTTTAAGTCTTTAAATACAAATATGTTATCTGTCTGTAATTTGTAGAAATTATCCTTCAATCAATAATAATGTCTGTTGATGGAATATATCTATGGTGATTTAGGTGACTACTATGCATGTTATAAATGAAGAACGTCCCAAAATTTTACCCTTCCGTCTACGGAAGGCGGATAATTAATGTAAGTGAATAATAATGCAAGGGTTGGTGGAATGAGATATGGTAGGAATTGGGAGTACCCCGAGAAAAATTACAGACACGATGTTGTCCAACCTTACTTAGCCGGGAATCGAACGAGGGACCTCACTCATCAGAGGTAAGTGCCCTACCACTGAGCCAACGTGCCATTAAGACAGTTTTTTATGTTTGTATTCAATTACTGAAAACTATAACATCTTAATTCACATCCTCATTACCTACTATGCAGTGAAAAATTTAGTTTCTAACTGAACAAAAAATTGTTTGCAAGCATTTTAAAAGAAAAACCATATAGGCATATTCATTGCCACACGTATACGTGTCCATGATGTAAGCAAGTAGCACTATCATGTGTACACCACGCGAAAGAGTTTGGTTTTGATGGTATATTTTCTCATATTGAAACCGCAAGTGTAGTTCATTTCTATCACTTCTGGTTTTAATAGATTAGAGTGAAGATGGAATATATCCTTGGGACGCTTATATAATTACAGAAAATCGTTTCCCGCTATTTATTACCTTTTTTTACACTATTGTGATCAACGTTAAAGCCGGAAGTGGTTGATTCCTGCGACGTGGGGAGCGGCGGAATTAAGCAAAACGTCAATTATGCTTGGTTAGTCGCAGTATACAGTGTCATCTTGTTGCGAGTAGAAGAATTAGTACACGTTCTAGAAAAGTTCTTCTCAATGATAGCTTGTGTGGAAGAATCGAGTACTTTCGAGTGTATTCGAATATGTTCTAAGGATCGTAGGTGCATGGTATAAAAACTGGAAACAATCGAGAGTTGAACAGTTCCAAACTTTTGGTTCGGAATGACAAATATGATCTGAAAAGCGAAATTCAGTGTGACTAGTGTGTTTTGTGACTATAGTTTCTTAGTGAAGATATAGTGTGTTTAGTTGTGAGTAAGAAATACCAGTCCATTCTATTTATTCAGAAACCGGCTTGTATTAATTTAATTAGCATTATTTTGATTAGAAGTTACGTACCTTTTGTGTGGATCTGTACAAATATGGAAGAGATACGAAAGATGGATAATGAGTGCAGAACATTTAAAGAACAACGGGAATATCAATATTTCGTGATTGTGTCAAGTAATAAGAATAAGGCAATGAGTGTAATTTGCAATAAAATAATAACAGTCCTCAAAGAATACAGTATAAAATGTCATTATGAGACTAAACATTCTCAGAATTATTTCAAAGATATTACTGAGTTTTTCCTTAGTCGAATTGTTAATCCCGGTATATACGAGCTGAAAAGTCTGCAGCAGATTTCTCTGCTGCAGACCTGCGCGGACTGAAATACATTGGTTGTTATCGTTCAAATCTCACGTACCTGCAAACTCGAACGACTCTACTGTGCGTTAACAGCAGACTAAATTTGAGTTGCGTGAAGCGACTCTGCACAGATTTTGCGTGTTAGAAACCATTACTAGCAATCTGGTAGACCACGTGTGCAGATCTTTAAGCGCCTGCAAGAATTGAAAGCAAAGAAAACTGTATTAAACTGTTCATAAATGAAAATATAACTAATATTTCTTATACGAATAATGTTAATTAACAACTGAAAATAAATACTTTATTTCAGTTTTAATTCTTTTGACAACAGCTTCTCTTTTTCTTTTAAACATAAATGTGTAACATTTCCAATGTTCTACTCAGTGGCGTATTTAGGGAGGCTTCCGGACTTAAGCCCCCCCCCCGAAATCTTACTTACTATAGTAAAGTATATGAAATATCTTGCAAAATTTTCATTTTTTCAGGCAAAGCTCCCCGAAAGTTAGCAAAGCCCCCCCGAAACAAAATCGTAAATACGCCACTGGTTCTACTTAACGTATTACCGCAAATGATAGTGTATACAAGACAATGTAATTGATCCAGGTCAATTTACAGCAAACATTTCAATTAATGATATCCAATAAGTCTCATGACGGTACATTCAGCTTTGATTTTAAAACAGTTTAAGGAATTTAGTCGCAGTGTATAGGGCCATCTTGCGAGTTTATCAGAAGATACTTTATAGTTTTATAGTTTATCAGAAGCTACTTTGTAAGTTACCTATTTCTGGCTACTTTATGCCAGAAACTACTTTGTGCCATTTTTTGAGCGCACACGTAATTTATACAAATTCTTATCTATAAACTAAAATATTTAGTCATCAATGGCCAGATCAATTTGCTGATCAATTTGATACATAGTCGTCGCCAGACATGTATTTTCAATTGCCATGGTGATCTGGCGCCCAGGATTCTTCGAGCCCTATATAGCTATATATCCTTGTGTGTGTGTGTGTGAGAGAGAGAGAGAGAGAGAAAGAGAGAGAGTCTCCCTTTGATTAGAGTTTCTGGCTACGCCACTGCCATGGCATATCAAAATTCCACAATTATTTCATCAATATTCATTGTGTTTATTAATTCTTTCCACATTTCAGTCATTTGCTTTTTAACTCACGTAACTGCTACTAGATGGCAAATAATCCCATATTCAAATTGGTTGTGTCGGCACCTGGTGAGAGATTTTAGTACTATTTGTCCCGTCCCCAGTGAAGTTTGCTCTAACGTTAGAAACTACAGCAAATGAGCAAACAAGTTACGCAGACAAGATTATTTGCTATTCATATAATCGAATTGCATCAGACAAACAGAAGTTATCCTTTGTATAAGCTCTATAGTTTCACAATAGAGAAGATACGAGACTGTCAGTGGTACAGCTAAAAGGCTATGGAGCAGTGACGACCCCCAGGTTTAATTTCTTGGGGGGAGGCAGCAGAAATACAGAGACATCTTTGAGGGGCACCTATTTTTTGTATACACAAATTAGTAGTTCTATATTAATACAAGATCCCTTGGTATGTTTTATATCAGATTTAAGTTTATAAATATCGATAATCCATCAATGCTAATTTTCGTCATTTTGGAGCTCAAATAAGGAAAAGATTGAAATAACGGGGAGATTTGGGGGCACCAAAGGTCCAAAACCTAAATAAGAAAGACTTTTCGCCTAATCTCAACATTATTCACTTATATTTACACTAGCCGTGGTTTGACTGACAAAATCTTTCAGAATAAATTCTATAACGTATTACATCAGAACCCACAAACAATGGGTGGCCATGGCCCGTACTATGCCACAGTTAAGAACTGGATCGTCACATTTAGCATAGGATATTTTGCCACTGAAAATGAACTCCCTGAGACAACTCCATAGTGATAATGACCGAACCAATTTGATAAAGTGTATAAAATGATTCTGTCAAACTAAGGCATTTTTGCTAAAGATATAGCAGAGGATTTAGATGTCTTTCGTGAACACGTTAATGTCATTATTTGTGATCATCTTAATATAAAATGGGTGGCCAAATATTGCATTAAGACCAGAACCATGCAAAGGTACTTGCTTCCAGAGACGTTTTGAACAAGACGCCACTAATTTTGTAGCATTTTTGGTCAAGAAGGATGAAAACTACTTGTATGATCAAGAGAAAAAAAACAATCAAAAGAATTGCGTCACAGTAGTTCTCCGCTGTCAAAAAATCTCAAGTGCAAAAGTCAGTTCAAAGATTCTCACTAGGGCTCTCTGGAATAAGGATGGATTAATCTTTATTGATTAACTAACTAACTAACTCTATGGCCTATGGAACCCGGAGGTTCAATGCCGCGTTCACAAAAGCTCTCCACTGACTTCTATCCTTAGCTAACTGTATCCAGTTTCTACTCTGTATTCCAATCTCTGCGAGATCCATCTTAATATTGTCCTCCCATCTGCGCCTAGGTCTTCCTAATGGTTGTTTTCCGATTGGTCTTCCAGTCAAGACTTTGAAAGCGTCTCTACTTTCTTCCCTTCTAGCTACATGACCCGCCCATCTAAGCCTCCTAGACTTGACGACCCTAACAATGTTGGGTAAACCATATAAATTATGTAGTTCCTCGTTATGAAGTTTCCGCCATTCCCCATTCCCGTTCCTCTTGGGTCCGAATATTCGTCTCAGGATCTTGTTCTCAAATACTTTCAGTCTATGTTCTTCCCTCAGAGTAAGTGACCATGTTTCGCAGCCATACAAAACAACAGGCATGATTATCGTTTTGTATATTTTAAGCTTCAAATTCCTGGACAGAATTCGCGACGACAAGAGATTTTGAACCGAATAGTAACACGAATTCCCTGCTTTTAGTCGACATTTAATTTCTCCGTGAATATGATTTTCCTCTGTTAATATTGATCCTAGATATTTGAAAGTATCCACTTTATCAAAAGTATTATTTAGTATTTTAACGCATCCATAATTTGCTGTATTCCGGTCCCGACGCACTTCTATGTATTTAGTTTTCTCTGCATTTACTTCTAAACCCATGTCCCTGCAAGCGTTTAATAAGATCTCTGCATTTCTTTCTATTGTTCTCCTATCATCTCCTATTAAATTTACATCATCAGCATATGCCATAACCTGATGAATACCGTTCAACTGTAAGCCCTGGTTGCTCTCTTTGATTTTCCTTACAGCGTATTCCAAAACGAAGTTAAATAATAATGGCGACAACGCATCTCCTTGTTTCAGGCCATTTTCGACGTGAAAGCTTGTGGACAAAAATTTTCCTACCCGGACTTTACTTTGGGATTCATTTAAACATATCTTAATTAATCTAATTAGCTTTCTCGGTATTCCAAGTTCTGCAAGCACGTTGTATAATGTTTCTCTCCTAACCGAGTCGTATGCCTTTCTAAAATCAATAAATAGTTGATGTACCGGGGTATTGTATTCCCACTTTTTTCGAGTATTTGGCGAATGGTAAATATTTGGTCGATAGTTGATCGATTTCGTCTAAATCCGCACTGATAATCTCCAATAATTTCATCTGCGTATGGGGTCAATCTTGCTAATAGAATATTTGAAAGGATTTTATACGATGTTGACAGAAGAGAAATGCCTCGATAATTATTACAGTCAGTTTTGTCGCCTTTCTTGTGGATTGGAAGAATGATTGATTCTTTCCACTCTTGTGGCAATTCTTCCTTGTTCCAGATAAGGAGAATGAGTACCGTATCTATATGGTAACTCCGTATCTATACGGTAACACCTTTATTGATTACCGTATCTATAAGGTAACACCATAACCGGAGCTAACTGTCCATCATTACTAGACAAGGGCGCCCATGTTGTAACTTCCAAGGGGGGGAGCAAATATAAGCCACGTTTCAAATACAGTTTCAAATTTTGCTGTAACTAATGTAAAAATTCTATTGGGTTTTCGATATTCTGAAGTACAATTTCTTCTGGGGGGCCAGTGCCCCACCTTGCCCCCTTAATGGGCGCCCTTGTTACTAGATAGTCTTCACTCAGAGCTGAAGAGAAAAAGCCGTAAAAGGTTGTTCCGAAAAGTTGCCTACCCTCATGATAAGACGGTCCTTTTCCGCTCATGTATGCTTTGGCATGAAAATTGGAGACCCAAAATGGCGACTCTCAACGGTTCGATTTAGAGAATTCACAAATATTTGTTTACAGTCCTCCCCGTTTGAAACGCATTTTTGTCGCGCTCGACCCTAGTCATAATAACTAAATACACGTTTCTGATTGGTTGGACTTATCCGTTAGCCCCCCCGCGCAGTACACATATTAATTTATTAATGTCTGAATCTGATTGTGTCGTGTAAAAAAGGAATGAACACAATCAAATGATTTTACGTTTGAATTGTAAGAATGAAATAAATTTCTTATGTACTAAAGTAAAACTGTACCAGTATTTTATGTTGGTTTCGATTATAGTTTTCGCGCTTGTCTCCATCTTTAAATTCATTGAATAGCTTTCCTAGATTATAACTCATTGCGTCATTAGTAGCTACATAATATTTTATAAAATTAGTTTATTAAAAGTAAAGAGAGTATCTGTTACCTAGAGCTTCTAAGCATTTTTTTCGTATTTAAGTACTGGTATGAAATACAAAACTTACCACCACGAAGAGTAGGGCCTACTGAAGATTCATGAACATGCTCGCCTCATAGTTTTGTACGGAAGGGTCATCTGCGATTCTAGGCGAACACACTTTTACATTACATTTTAAGCATACTTTACTGAAAATTTACAGGAGAAAAGAGATAAGGTGGGGTCACGGTGGCTCAGTGGTTGAGCACTTGCCTCTGGTTCAAAGATTCGCTAGTTCGATCTCACGCCATGCGAGTTCGTGGTGGATGGCATTGTATTCTTGGGTATTCTCGGGGTTCTCCCTTTTCCTCCCACTTGTCATCCACATTTTCTTTCATCATTCACTTGCAATAGCATCCGTCTCCCTTAGCCCTTGATGGCATAAGTGTGGAACGTTAAACTATTGATATCGTTTTCAAAAGAGTAAGGAATGGTTATTTGAAGTTCTTATATGACTCGTGGGTTTGTTAGGTTATGCTTAATGCGAGAAATAATAAATAGAAGTTGATCCTATTTGCAAGAGAGGGGACCTTAAGGGTACACATCTTAAGGTGAGTTACAGCGAGTGGCGTATTTAGGATTTTGTTTCGTGGGGGCTATGCACAACACCTGATTTTTTTTCCTTTTGAGTCCCGACAAATTTTAATGAAGTTGTGCATATAACAAATTTATTTCGGGGGGCTTGAGCCCGATAGCACCCCCTAAATACGTCACTGGTTAAAGCTAACCTAACCTAACCGTTTTTTGGTGTTTCTAGTGCTTTCTTGTGAGGTTCGAAAGCGGAGGGGAACATCTAAACTAAATTGGTCTAAATCCATATTATATTCTTTTTCGAGCAATTTACTCTTTACATTTCTTTTGTTGCTAGTTTCATAGGTCAGAATTAGGTGATAGAAACAGTGCATTTAGTGTTTTTGAATTCGTTAGTATAGACAAATATTGTTTAAAATTTATAAGATCTATGGTACGTTTTCGAACTATAATGCAATGTTGTCTTCAACCGCTTATTTAGGTCCTATAACAGGCATCAATAGCCGGTATTTTATTGATCAAGTCAGACATGGACCAAAGGACACCCCAGATATGTTTTGGAACCAGATCGTCAACTTGGTGGCGCCAAATGAGGACGGGGAGGCATTACATCACGTTTTCTTTTTCTTGAGGCAATTTTCAAAAAAAAAAAAAAAATCTACCTTCAGCTTTCAAGACATCATGTTGAAATTTTGCATACGTATTGTGTACACTTCTAACTATTTATAATATTTTTAGGTATCTACGTCAACCCGGGCCCGGGCCCAAAGGTCTCAAAGTTTTTGGAAAAGGATTTCTTGGGAAAAATTACCGTATTTTCCCTAATTTTCCATTTCTGGTGTATGATATGGACATGCGAGGGAATGAGATATGAACCATGATCTTAGGACAAATAATAATGATGCAGTGAATGTTTACTATGTATATGAATATATATATATATATATATATATATATATATATATATATATATATATATATATATATATATATGGGCGCAAAATTTCAAAGTCAGATGCACTCGCCAATCCAAAAATGATGGTAGCCAGTATTTCTCACGTACAAATTATGAGAGTCCCCCTCCCCCCCCTCCGCCTTTGGTTTGACAAAGAAAATAATTACATCAGGGCATAAAGACTTATGTGAGGACTTCACATTCCCTGCTTTCTCTCCCTCAGTGACAATTATTTTCATGCGAAACAGAAACTGAGCAGCCCTGAGAATTTAGGCAGAAGCCATTCCTACTGGTCGCCAACTCTAAATTTCTTGTCGCCAATGGCGATCTGGCAACCGGAAATTTTGCGCCCTGATATACATATATACACGTTTGACCTTGTCTCAGATTTAAAAAAAAAATTCCCTTAGTTTTCAAGTTATCAGATTGAGATTTTGTACACGCGATGTCTACACCATTAAGTGTTTCTCAGGATTTATTTATTTATTTATTTATTTTACTTTTTTAGATCCCTATGTCAATCCATGCGCGGACTTGAGGGTCCGAAGAGTTTCGAAAAGGCTTTTCTTCGGAAAATTTCCAGGATTTTCTATAATTTCCCGTTTCTGGTGTATGATATGAGCATGGGAGCAGTACCCTTTCAAAGGTTGCTTTATTTTGAAGAGAATGAGATATGAAACATCATTCAGGGACAAATAGTCAATGCAAATATAAATAGTTACTTTAAGAATTTGAAAAAATTCCCGTCCTCGTTCACATTGAAATTTTGCACACGTATTGTGTATGTAACTACGTATTTCTGTAGTGATTTTTAGATCTCTACATCAACCCAGGCTCGGGCCAGAGGGGTTCAAAGTCTTCGAAAAGTACTTTTTCCGAAAACTTCCCAGATTTTCTCTAATTTCCACTTTCTAGTGTATGATACTTAACGATGATTCTCCCGTTTCCTCCCACACTTTCTTCATTCCACCATTTTCACTCATTTCTCATAATCACCGTCTCCTTTAGCCTAACCGGCATAACCGTGGGACGTAAAACTCAAAGATTTCATTTCATTTTTTAACGATGATTCTACAATAAATAGTGCAATGAAATTTTAAGAACAAGGTTTTAAAAAACATATTTTATAAGACATGTTAATGAATTTTTAAAACTGTCCTCTACATTTCAATACAATAGCAATGAAGCAGTACCTGCTTGACTGAAAGTCTAAAATTTACCTTAAAAAGCGAGGATAGAATAAGGGTTAATAGAAGTTAATTGAGTGATGTTAAGCATAGTTTTTATAAAACTATTGTAGTACCGGTACCTAATAGACATGAGACACGAATATAGTCTAACCTTTTCTAAGACAGTATCACTCACTCCTTTCGCGTAATTACACAAAAATACTGCAAAAAAGTGGCCAATGTTTAGTTGCTAGGTTTTTTTTTCTTTCTTTCTTTCTTTTCTTTTCTTTCTTTTTTTTGTGTATGTGTGAAGAAGCTAATTTTTATTAATATTTCGTTAGCTTAATTTCGTGTAAGTTCGCCTCCTTGTACTGTCCCACGCTTAAAACAGAACAGTGCTAGAATCTTAATTTAGTAAACATACTGTACGTACCCATTTCTTACGTAAACATGAACCTGGTCCCCTTTAGCTAAATCTCCCACAAAAATATGCAATGGCCTAGAATTGAATGGTGTTCACCAGGTTATGGCGTATCCTGATGACGTAAATTTAATTGGGGATGGTAGAAGAACAATAGAAAGAAATGCATAGGTCTTATTGAACGCTTGCAGGGACATGGGTTTAGAAGTAAATGCAAAGAAAACTAAATACATGGAAGTGCGTCGGCAAATTATGGATAGGTTAAAATATCGAATAATGCTTTTGATAAAGTGGATACTCTCAAATATCTAGGATCAATATTAACAGACGAAAACCATATTCACGAAAAAATTAAATGTCGACTAAAAGCAGGGAATTCGTGTTATTATTCAGTTCAAAATCCCTTGTCGTCGCGAATTTTGTCCAAGAATTTGAAGCTTAAAATATATTAAATGATAATCATGCTTGTTGCTCTGTACGGTTGCGAAACATGGTCGCTTACTTTGAGAGAAAAACATAGACTGAAAGTTTTTGAGAACAAGATTCTCAGACGAATATTCGGACTCAAGAGGAACGGGAATGGCGGAAAGTTCATTACGAGGAACTACATAATTTATACAGTTTACCAAACATTGTTAGGGTCATCAAGTCCAGGAAGCTCAGGTGGGCAAGTCAAGTAGAAAGGATGGAAGAAAGTAGGAACGCTTTCAAAATCTTAACTGGAAGACCAATCGGAAAGTCCAGATGAGAGGACAATATTAAGATGGATCTCGCAGAAATAGGAATACAAAGTAGAAACTGGATCCAGTTGGCAAAGGATAGAAGTCAGTGAAGAGCTTTTGTAAACGCGGCATTGAACCTCCGGGTTCCATAGGTCATAGAGTAGTTAGTTAGTTAATATTTTTAATTTTTAGTGAGTCTAAAGGGGGGGGGGGATGAAGAATATCCCCATGTTATTTAAATGGGTCTTTTTGAACCTATAATCCCATATTTTAGGTGCTTGGAATTGGAATACAAACTTGAAATTCGGAATGATTGTACGTTTTTGTTATCGTTACCTAAATGAACCAGTAAAAATAAAAATTTCCAACTTAAGAGTGGTTTTATTTGCAACTGAAAAATCTTTCCCATGTTATTTATATGGAACGTCTCCTACACTCCAAAATGTTTTGGCACTTCCGGCAGGATTAGAATGATGAAAATTGGCATGATTGTAGCCATCCTGGACTAACCTACAGGAAAATTGACTAAAGTTATTATTTTTAATTTTAAGGTGTCTAAAGAGGGATGAAGAAATCCCCAGGTTGTTTTAATAGGTGTTTTCTTGAGATACAGAATCTTATCATTTAGATAGTTGAAATAGGAAAAGAAACTTGAAATTATGTAGAATTGTGGGTTTAAGAGGTGCGAGGCATTAGGCCGAGCAGAGGCGGGCAAATTCAGGAAATATGAAGAGGAAATGCATGAAATTCACTGTTGTGCAAAGGTTGATACGTAAGAGATGCGAGGCCGTATGTAAAGCAAAAGCGGGGTGTGGGGGCGGAGTCCCTAGCTAGCAAAAGACTAGTATACTATATAAAAAGTAACATATCTTGTAATTTTGTTACGCTTCTGTTGTTTTAGTTCTTAGTAATATTTTTGTCCAGGTATTCCTGTGAGGCCGGGTGTAACACATAGAGATCACCTTCATTAGAGATGAGAACGTTTTGTTTAGTTCGGAAGATTTTTCTTCGGATCAGTCTTGATTGCCCGTTTGAGTGTTGTTGTTTGCTTCTGTTTTGCTACTAACACCAAGATAAACCAACAATTGTTCAAACTCCCAAACATGTTTTTAATTAAATCAATGAGTTGACTGATGATGATTCCATATTTTTTCATACGATTACGAATTGATATATTTTTCGTATGGAAAAATATGTCAACAATTATAAGAAAAGAATATTTAACTTTAGGAAAAAGAGATTTGTTGCAACAATGTTCCTCTATAACCATAGCAATATTTTATTCATTTCTTTCTATTTTCTTAATTGCTCACATATAACACTTTTTTCAAAATTTCCTTATTTCTTCATCATCACGATTTCTCTAATCACACAATAGCATCCTCTATTTCACCTTCTCTGTCCTTCCGTTTTTATTTTTTCAATAACAAATTCTTTAGTACGGTATCGCAGCAAAACCTTTAGGATTGAATGAATGCCAACGGGTTTGCGTCGTGAGTTCTTCCCACCCTTCATCTCATCATCATCCACTAGCAAGTTACTTGATAAGGTATCGCAGCAAAACCTTTGGCATTAACCCATTACTGCCCCTTGGCAACATAAGTTGCCACGGCAATTTTTCGTTATAGCGCAGAAATTTATGGATTGACGTTGCAGGTTTTAACCATGAAGTTACTTTGGAGTCTGTTTCGTCATAGCATCGTTGCATTTTCTTTCTATGATATATTGACGTAAGGTTAGCATTGTTTTTGGCTACAATGTGTTTTCAGGAGAAAGACTCAACTTGATTGATTTCAAAGACTCCAGAAGGAAGGATTGAAGGTCTGTAAAGGAAGGATTAACTCGATTTTAATAGTTATGTTTTCGCAGTGTATTTTCTCCCTCAAAATTGTAACTTTCCAAAATGTTCCCTTCTTTGAATATGTATGTGCCATTTGGCAACTTAAGTTGCCGGCTTAAAAAACAAGAAAAAAATAAATATTTTTCAAAAATATTCTAATTTCTATTTTAGAGTACTATTAAGACCAAATAGACGAAAAGAAACTTTTCAGAATACCACTGGGGAATTCTGGGCACTAATGGGTTAAAGGAATTTCAAAGGGTTTGCTAAGTGAAATATCAAGGAATTTGCTAGAATCTGGTTCTCCTGCGTAAGATTGTACGGTGCATATAATCTTATGTTCCTCTCCAGCCAAAAGTAGGCCCTCACAGAGGTAGAGACCTTGACGAGGTTGTGGGGCTTTAAACCAACATCTGCTTGCACGAACCTTCTTGTTTCGAACAATAAATAATAATTTCTTTTCTTTTCAGTTGCACAAGGTGTCTAGAGACGTTGTAACCACATCATGAGTTATGGACATTACAAGAATTAAAGGTGACAAACTTATATTGAAAAGTGGAAGTATATACTAACTTGGAAGTTAAGAGATGAAATAAGAATTTCCTGAGGAGTGTCCTGAACAAGACAAATATGCTAATATCTACTCTAGATTTTTGAAAGAAGCAGAATATTAAAAATTAACCCAGAAACACAAATCAGAAGAAGACACTGATATATTCAAAACTTTTAAAAGCTCCTCCAATATATTTACCTAGAATTCACAGTATTCTTATAGAATGTAATGTTTTCAAGCTCTCATTTTCGGAATGGAGAAAAACTAACTTCAAACATTCTCTTTAAATATAAAAAGAGTAGTCCGAAAGTATATCAATACATAAATTTAAAATAATAATAATAATAATAATAATAATAATAATAATAATAATAATAATAATAATAATAATAATAATAATAATAATAATAAAGAAACGTAATCGAGCAAATCTGTCAGTATATGGGACATGTATCAAAGATTTCCCCTGACTTACTTATTGTAGAATAATGAAATTTTACAGTTATATTGATACAAATCTCTCTAAGTTATGAGGAATATTTCATTTTTAACTCCCAATATCTTCTGTGTTACAGATACCAAACTGAACGAAAGTGTGAAGATGGGTCCAATTAAATCCCGAGTGGTGATCAAGCTTCCGAAATTGAGAGGCCGCACATCAAAGGAAACATTTCAGGAGATAAAAGAACCTTATGGAAAGGAAGCCCCATCATATGATGTGAATCACTGGCATCTTCAAGTTTTGTCAGGTTTCCGTAGAAACGCCTCTCATTACTGGCGATCTCAGTCCACCATTATTAAAAACACCATTGGACAAGAGGAAGATACCATTGAGCTGAAGATGACAAGATAACTGTGGTATGTGCGGCAGAAATAATCCATGCGCATTTACAAATCTATGTCTGCCCTGGATTTGTAAATGGGTTCTTTGGCTACTGATATTTTTTCAAAATCACAAAAGAGTCACTTTCTCCCAAGAACTTTTGACTCTGTATTCTACTACGAAAACCAGGTGGACTTTTTCTTACAGATTAATAACTCAGGATGAAACGTGAGTCTATCATGACCCAGAGACTAAGATTTAGTCAAAGCAATGGAACCACACTTAGTCACCAACTCCAAAGAAAGAATGTATCTAACAATCACCGGGCAAGGTCAGGCTGAAAATTGTTTGAGACGAGCATGAAGTAGTGATGATGGATTTCCTAGCAAAGGCTACAATAATTACAGGAACATACCATTCTTTATGGTGCAAAAATTACGAGATTCTATTAGAATCAAAAGGTGTAGAATGCTGACCAAAGGTGTCCGTATTCTTCAAGACAACGCTCCAGTTTAAACTCGTATGTCGCCCATACAGAAGCATGATTCTGGAGGAATGAAATCCTTCTCCATTCTCAGCACATCCCTGACCTTGCACCATCTGACTTTCATCTTCCTCATCATGAAGTCATTTTTAAGGGAAAGCATTTCAAATACGATAAAACGTTGATTTCTGCGGTTGAGTGAGGATTTTTGAATTATCTGCGAACTTCTACAAACACGGTTTCCACAAGTACATAAAGCGATTGGAAGAATGTGGGGACATTGGAGAGACGGACTAACGTCTGTACCAAATTTCGTTTATCCAAGTCAACGGTAAGTGGGTCAGAGGACATCTTTAATAAAGACTCCACGTATGTACAGGGTGGCGCATGGAAACTGGAAAGTTTCAATGGATGTAAACTGCACGAGTAAAGGCAGGAAAAATGTATTTAAAGACGGAAATACACTACAGGATATGCCTTTAAATTGGCATTAAGTATCGCAGTTACATATGACTTTATTTCTCGAACACAACATCGGAACAATGTGTTCCATCTCAGAGTACGGAAACCTCTAGACTGCTCGGCATATCATATTTCGAGGAATGCAAACGATTTCTTCTTCAATCCTCCGTCTCAGTTCAGCGATGGTTACAGGACATGTTCCTCCCACTTTGTCTTTGAGATACCCTTACAGGAAAATGCTGTCCTTACTGAGCTCAGGGAATCTCGGAGCCCCTGGAGTATCACCGTTCTTGTCAAATGCTTTTAAAGTGAACACACACCTTGCACATAACTCCAATGTTCTGTTATTACTAAATGGCAAAGCCTTCTCAATGATGTCTCATCTGTTCCGAACAAATGTTGGCGCTATAGTCTTGATAATCCTAGATTCAAAACTTCCTATTTCCCTGCACCTCCCTGTATTTGTAATAGGCTCACAGACATTAAGAAGCAGAGCTGTTGTCTTGAAGTTCATCAACTGGAATTTAAGTGAACTTTTAAATCTCACCACAAATTATGAACCTCACTTCTATAGGAAATTCTGTCCTGAATTCAATGCTATACTTCTTTCTGCTCCAATGTCGACCGCACGCCTTTGGTGCATGGGTCCTGGGTTCGTTTCACTATGAGAGAACATTGGAATGTGAACCCATTTTGGTTATTCGGGTTCCATCAAACTAACCAAGCCGATTGTGCTGAGGTTGTAATTGTCCTTCTTTTGTTGTAGGCAACGTAATTCAAGTGACTCTGACACTGACACTGGTTCTGACATGGAGTGGAGAAATGCTAATAGCATAAGAGTGTACCACGAGGGTATTTCAAGTTCTTCCAACTCGACAGAGCCGCATCAACCATGGTACCGTAAGGAAACTGCTTGGAAACGGTGAAAGTAACTTAAGAAACCCAAAACATTGTAGGCATGAACGAAGATAGCAATGTTAGGCTTCTTCAACAAGAGTCTCTTTCGTAGCATGCGTCATTTAGCCCAGGAATAAGGCGTTAGCCTAATGTTCATTTTGCGCATAAGGTCTTGCATAAAAGATATCCATAAATAAAATTAAAGTTCTGATTAAACGACAGGTGTCAATCCTTATCCCTAGCACAATCTGCTAAGGAGACAAAGAGACATACAAGAAAGAGTCAAAATATAACTCAAGAAGTATTCGGGACACGGTGGTAGAACGTTCCTTTCTGATGAAAGTAGTCAATGGTTCAATCTCAGGTCACTTAAGTTTGTGGTGGACAATATCCTGTCCGCATGTTTTCTAGTGTTCTCTTATCCCCACCCACATTCTTATTGCACAAAATTCTTTTTACAGTCACTTTCATTACAATCATTAACAATCATTTACTTTCACCGTCTACTTTAGACTAAAGAGTATAATCGTAACTATATATAAAACTTCGTGAACTGACACAAATTAAAAGGGTACTTTCGGTTGACGTGGAAAGTTGAAATTTCGTATGATTGTAGCTTTCCGGAACTAACCGACAGAAAAATTGCCAAAAGTTAATATTTTTAATTTTTAGAGGGTCTAAAGGGGAGATGAAGAATTTCCCCATGTTATTCAGATGGGTCTTTTATGCGCCTAAAATCTCATGTTTTAGGTACTTGGAATTAGAATGAAAACTTGAAATTCGGGACATTTACATCTCAAAATGTTTAGACACTTCCGGTAATATTCGAATGATGAAATTTGGCATGATTGTAGCCTGCAGGAACTAACCTACAGGAAAATTGCCAAAAGTTATTATTTTTAATTTTGAGGGATCTAAAGGGGGACGAAAAAATCCACATGTTATTTAAATGGGCGTTTTCTTGAGATACAGAATCTTATCTTTTAAATAGTTGAAATGGGAAAAGAAAGTTGAAATTCGGTAGAATTGTGGCGTTAAGAGGTCCGAGACCGTAGGCCGAGTAAAGGCGGGGGTGTGGGGGCGAAGCCCCCAACTGGGCAAAATCAGGAAATATCAAGAGCAAATGCACGAAATTCATTGTTGATGCAAAGGTAGATACGTAAGAGATGCGAGGCCGTAGATCGAGCAAACGCCGAGATCTGGGAGAGGAGCCCTCAGCTAGCCAAAGACTAGTTTATTTAATATAATTCCATAGTTTAACTCTCATGTTCTTACGAAATGTAATCCAACATAATTATCTTTTTATTTTTATCAATACACAAAGTGGCAATTTTCTTCCATTATTATAATACAGATCCACCAGAGGGTTTGGACAATCGCAAACTGCAATCAATCAGAAATGTGTATTTAGTACCTATGGCTAGGGTTGAACTTGAAAACATACGTTTGAGATGGTGCTGTCTGCTATGGAAAAGGAAAGAAATTTATTCAATGATAATTGGATAGATTATATTACTAACCGAGGTATGGTGTATCACATGTTATGTAAGATATGAAGGACTATATGGTTTTCAGGTCGTACTTAACAATAGACTCACATTGTCTGTTGGCTCTAACCAGTGATGTAAATTTTCCGGGAAATTTTGAAAAGGAAAATTTTGTGGAAAATTTTCCGATTCATAAAAACATACTCTACTTATTTCTACATCTTTATTTAGCCGTAAAATTTATTTGTAATAAATATTGTGTGAAAAAAGTTTCATGAAGTGAAACTCTAAGGATTCTTCATTTCTGTAAAAAAATGTTTCAAAAACCAATGTATTCTTCCCTCAAAATTCACCTTTGATATCACAAAATCATATTTTGTTAATTTAATACGCGTAGGACAATGCTTTCTCATAGCTTTAAACACAATCAAATCAAAGCATTTCTTCTTATGTCTGTTACAAAACTAATCTTCATAAGGAACTGGAACTTTTATGTGGTTATTTCATTACATAGGCAGGCGTATATGTGAAGAAATAGTATAATTTTCTGTTTTTGAAATAACTGTTAAATTGACAATGGTTTCTTTTCCCTTTTTCCTTACATTTTAAACAATGGGATGTTTGTACTCTACGAACTCGATTTATGTTCCCTGCACTTTTACACACACACACACACATAGAGAGAGAGAGAGAGAGAGGGAGAGAAACACTATGTAAGTTTTTCCTTCCAACTTGAAATAGATAATTTTCCGATTCCCGAAAGCTAATTGGCAAATTATAATTTGTTGCTGTCTAACTTTCCTCTACAGGAATCCAGTTTTATAGCTCAATGTGCAGTTAAATATAGTGGAAAATTTCCCACCTAACATCACTATACATAATATTCAAAATTGTCCCGGTTATGAAAAGTTTTTCCACTTGTTTATACATCATAACGAAAATTTTCCGATCCATGAAAATTCTTTTCACTTGTTTCTACAGAGAAATAAAACTTTCCGATTCATAAAAAGTTGTTTTACGTTTTGCTTCAAAATGATGAGAGCTTTCCTACTTATTAAAAGTTTTTCAATTTTTCCATACACGACAATTTTTTTTCGATTCATGAAAAATTGTTTCACTTGTTCCTACATAGTACCGGAAATTTTCTGAGCCATGAAAATTTTCATATTTTCACTTTTTATCCACTTTTTAACATTTCTATACATAAAATCAATCAATTTTTTGGTTAATGACGAATTGTTACTTGATAACTGATATTTGTTTAGAACGAAAAATTTTCCGCAAAAATATAGTTTCTGCGGGGAAAATTTTACACTTCACATCGCTACTTCTAACCAATCAAGTTTTTAGGTGGGCTGGTAACGAGGTTCTGCCTTGCATTCGATGTTTTAAGATGTCAATAATGTCCCTGTCACATTGAAATTACGTGTAAAAATCGGGAGGTAGCCAGCTGAGAAATGAATTAGAACTTAAGTTTCGGCTGGCGATGGGAAGTAGACCATGAACATATTTTCATAAGTTTACTTTTTTCTACAATTTTCTGCATGTAGCAGTTCTTTTTAATAAACGTAGTAACATGCACAACAGAACCTCCCTTTCATTAGTGACAGATCGCAAGTTCGGGGCGGATACATGGGTAAATTTTAACTCCGTTCCATTACTTTCGACTCTGGCTAAGTATTACAAAAAGTACTACAGGTAACCTAAATTTTCTTTCCTATGACATGCTGTTGGATTTCTCGAAGAGACATAATTGATGATGAGTGAGCAAATCCATGTGACCAGCGCTATGATCCAAAGTAACTAGAAGTATATAATGTGGTAGTGGATTCGTTAACTTAAGAGGAATAATCGACTATCATGTTTGAAGAACACATTTTTGTTTTCTTTTACTGTTTGACTGTTTGTATACTCGTAATCCTTGTAATTTTTTTTTGACATTGTAGAACAAAGGAAAAAAAGTTCTAAACTGGTCCGGCCTGCTGTACAATAGTGCATAAAACATATTTTGTATTGAAAGTTATATTTTTTATCTGCAAATGATGTTTATGTACAACATGGTGCATTAACTTCGCCATTTTCATCAGGCCTGTGGTTCCTAAGTCCTCGGGAAGAAGGCACTCTTCCTCTCTAACCTCCATCACATCACCATCATATCGACATCGCTGTTGTAAAGGATGAAGGTGTTTACATTTGAGCGCTCTGACATAGTAGCAAAGACCCAATCATTTTACTTTATTCTGAGCCAAATAGTCGTTCTGATTGCTATTGCTCTAAGGTACCGTTTCGGAGTTGACCCTGCTATTCAGATATTTGCTTATTTTCTTGAAATTAGTACTAGAATTATAGGGATTTGGAAAGGAGTGTTATTCTACTTTCATTTGAAAACTTGACATAAAACTTTTAAGGGATGATGTTTAATTCGCTTAGTATGAGCTCGTTCCAGCAGATAGCACAATTTACATAGTGGAAATAATTCATGAGGTATCACCTAGTAATACCCCTGAGTGAATGGCATGAGTACTCTCTTCATTTCGGCATAGTAACCTGAATTCTCGTATCAACTCCAGTAGTGTTAGCACTTGGGAGATCTTGCAGCAGTTATTGTATTTGGACACTCATGGAGAATCATAATGATAGATATTCTGCCATTATTGCCAGGTCACTTGGTGCAACTGAAAATCTTCGATGTACCACGGTCCTCCGCTAACCTCTTCGTCTTCATGTACAATTTTTCAGTTTTGATATCGCCCATTAATGGTAGTCTCCTTCGCCTTCTCCCTCTCTTTCCTGCCACCATACCCTCTAGCAGGTACCTCATAATACAATTCTTTCTTAGCCAATGTTCCAACCAGTTACTCTTCTTAATAATATATACAATTGTTTTTTCTCTCCCACCATTTCTAATATTCTCTAGTTGTTTTTCTGCTCGACCTAGCCAATCCTCTCAATTCTTCTCGACTGGTTCGTTCCAATCACATGGCTTTTGTCTTTCTAACATTTATTTCCATCACATGTTCTTCACAATCCTTCCTCAAGTTTTCTAATATTTTATTGATTTTCTCTTCAGATTGTGCAACAAGTGCCATATCATCTGCAAACCGTATACACCTAATCATTTATGCTCCTACTGAAACACGATCTTCATTTTGTACGCTCTTTTTCACTATCCCTTTAGATAGATACTAGCAGCGTTCACCCCGCTTCGCTGCGGTCACCCCGGAACGCAATAAACTTTGTTACTTAGATAATTTTTACTTTTTCGCTTTCAAGTGATATGATAAAAACCATAGAAGATTGCAGTAAATCTTAACATTATATCGCCTGTCATTTATGTTAACCCGCCCCGCTTCGCTGCGGTCATCCCGGTGCTGGCATATTGTAAAAGTGTCTGTAAAAATAAGCAAATCAATTAAAAAATTTTAAACAGAAGATTCAAGCTATTTTCCGCTGTATATCGCCTGTCATTTATGTTAACCCGCCGAGTGACACGGTCATGCGGGTTGCATATAAATACGTTTATTTTTACCTATGATGAACTAATAACAAAGGATTTGTACGTTATGGACACTTGAATGGTCAATTATCTCAAGACACTGGTAATTAAAAATTAAAGTGATATGATAAAAACCATCTAGGGTCCAAATCCTAATAACCCCCAAAAATGAAAGAAATTGGTTCAGCCGTATTAGCGTGATGAGCGGACAAAATATTGTACGTTCTCTTTTATATATATAGATTAAATAGCGTAGGCGAGAGACAGCATCCTTGTCGAACTCCCCTTCCAACTGCACTCTCCTCTGTCATTTCCTCCCCTATTCTGACACTTACGTGTTGGTTCATGTATAAGTTTCTTATGAGTCTTCGATATTTCCATTCCAACACAACTTTCTTTAGAACTTCCAATAACAATTCCCAACTCACGTGGTCAAAAACCTTCTCTAGATCAATGAATATCACATACGCCTCTTTACCTTGTCTATAAACTTTTCACGGATCACCTTTAATAATCCAATTACATATATTATGCCCTTACCTCTCCTGAACTCTAACTGTTCCTCCTCAACTTTTTCATTTGTTCTTCCATACAACTTTCTGTTCAGAATTCGAAGCCAAATTTTTGCCGCAAGATATGAGACTAATAGTTCCATAATCCTCACATGTCTTTGGGTTCGATTTCTTAGTCATAGGTCATGGTCGTCTTCAGGAAGTCTTTTAGACACTCTCCTGTTGTGTACATATATTAAATTCCACAGTCGGTACAATTCTTTCTTGCCCTTGTCTCCCATTTTCTTAATAAATTTCATTGATATATTATCTACCCTGGTTTCCTTTCCATTCCTAATCTCGGATACAGCTTTTTCAAATTCATCCCAAAGAATATTAAACTTTTATCACCTCGTCTTCTTCATTTTCTACTTCAACATCTAGGCCACACGATCTATTCCTACTCTCATGTAAGTCCACAACATATTCTTTCCATCTTCCTAAGATTTAACTTCTCTCGCTGACTAGCTTCCCATTTTTATTTTCTACTGCCGTCATAATACCCCATGTTTCCACCGAAGTTCCATAGATTTCACCTCCTTGTGCATTTCTTCATGTTTCCCAACTCTTTCTAATTCTTCTATGTTCTTGCATTTTCTTTTGTAAAACTCTTCCCTTGCTCTGTCTGTTTCTCTTCGCAACTCGTTGTTTAACTTCCTGTACATCTTTCTGCTGTTTTCTGTATCAACTTGTTTCCACGTCTTCCTTTTCGTTATTTTTTGCAACATCTGTTCTGCAACCCTTGGTTTCTTAGCAGTTTTGTGTTCGTGGTAAAGTACTACTTCTTCTACAGCCTGTTGTATGCAAAGTTTAATATGCTCCCCCTATCTGTTACTACTTGCACCTATCCTTTCCTCTTTTGAGTATTTCTTACTTCCTCGTTTTTCAACTTTTCAGTACTCAACATCTTGTTGCCTACATTTCCAACAATTTTCAGTTGAATATCCACTCCGGCCAGCACAAGGTTATGATCAGAGAAAATGTCAGCTCCGGGAAAGGTCTTCGCATTCTTTAAGCTTTTCCAACATCTGTTCTGAATCATAATATAGTCTATCTGATATTTTGAGCCGTCTATTGGGATTTCCATGTGAATCTTCTTCTCTTGTGTTGATTGAACCACTTGTCCCAAATTCTAGTAAATTCTGTATACAGAAATTGACCAGTCCCTCTCCCCATTCATTTCTTTCTCCTAAACCGTATTTGCCTATGACATTACCTTCCTATTTTCTCCTACAACTGCAAGGAAACCTCCCATTACAATTACACATGCACACCTCTTCTCCTGTCTATAATTTCTTCTATTTTCTCATAATTTTCCTTTACTTATTCAATCGTATGCGAAGTCGTCGGTGCATATTTCTGAATGACTACTAGATCATTGATATCTTTTCTTTAAGTCTTAGCATCATGACTCTATCAGCAACACATTCTACTTTCACTACCTTCTTTTTTAAGCGCTTACCAAGGATTATTTCTACACCATCATGACCGCCCTTTTCATTGCCTGAGTAAAACATTCTATATACTTCGCTGTTCAATACCCCATTACATTTCCATTTAACTTCACAAATTCCTACCAAATCTAGATTATTTTGTTTCATTTCCTCTTTAAGATTTTCTAATTTCCCTCCCTGTAACGTAGTACGTACGTTCCATGTCGCTCTTCTAAACCTTTTGCTCTTGCACGTCTTTCTTTCCTTATATTTCCCACATTATTACTTTCTCGCCCAATAGTGCCTCCCAAGCCACCCCCTTCCGGAGATCCGAATGGGGGAGATACTTTACCTCCAGAACTATATTTTGATGTGCGAAAGACTATTGTATACATACGTTCTCTTTCTGCTGTCAGCAAACTAGGGAAAAATAAACCTTGCGGTTTCCTGTTGCCTTCAACCAGCAGTATCCCAGCCATTAAAGTCACACCTGGGAATAATGTCCAAGTTGTCTTACCGATCACTATGATTACGTCCAACTGGGCTATTGGAAAGCTGCTGCTTTCTCCCAAAACACTCTTCATCTGGCTACTCCATTTAGACCAATTTGGCAGGTGTAGCTCTTCTGGTAGTGAACTACAGCCGACATAGCTCTAAATTTCACTGTAGCATGCAATCCTCCCTACCCGACACATAAGTGTCTTCATAAGCTCCAAGCAAGGGGTCACGTAGACCAGAAAAATATTGAACTTAAACATCTTACTGTAATGTTTTGTATTTGCATCTGCAGGTGATGAATTTTAAAGCATATGCTAATAGAAAAGAACTGGAAAGATGTCGAATACTGCATATGACTAATTTGCTGAAATTTCATATATGTTAAACAGAGAGCTTCTGGAAACTAAGTATTTTTAAACATGATTGAACAATACTTGTTTTTTGTGATAAATTATCAAAGAGTGGATAACATCGGAATCACAAATGGAACATGGTGTACGTAAACAGAGTTATTTTCTATATACAGTACTTTGGCCAGGGAGGCCTCGAGTCGGGTAATCCCTTGGTTATATCACTGAAGTGGAAGTATGCGAATACATTACATTAGGCACTTAAAGTTACAACAAGGATATTTTTAAAAATGTGGTGATATAGGCAAGTTTATTTGAGTAAAATAAAAACCTACAAGAGTAAGGGTTATAAAATGTTTAATGTAACTGTAGTGAAATATTCATACACAAATTACAAATTACAAGTTTCAATTTACAAATGTGTAACAAACGTTTTGGTCTGTGTTGAACTCAAAGATCTGTCTTTCTGAACAAAATTTTTTTAGAAACATCCGGCAATGTATTTAGAGTTATCTCCTTTGCAGTAACCATGAAAACTATAAGAAGACCATGCACCAAATCCTTTGTGTTCTTTGTAAATCTGTTTCGCACATTTGACATCATCAGTAATATCATCATCCAGAAACTTAGTACAAGCAATTTTGCAGCTGTTATGGCGGCCGGGAGAGCACCAATACTGGTTGTTGATCTGGAAAAGCCCATAGTCCTTTGATCCATTTCTGTTCTTTGTGTTAAGTTTTTTGGTATTGTAAGTGGACTCCTTCTCCGCAATGCACACCCAGGATGCTACTTGGTTTCGGGGGATACCATGTTTATTCACTAGCTCCTTGGCTAGCACGCATCTGTCGTAAATTTTGGCTTCGGTTACAGTGAATGTAATTACACAAATCAAGAACAAAATTATTGTGCAGCGAAATGGGATCATGTTGGAAGATGAGACAGAAATCTGAAAATAAACAAAAAGAAATTTAAAAAAAAAAGTGATTGGAACTCGACAGATTGCTTGATATTAAACAAAACACTCAGATTAATAAAATTGTTATCACTTTAAATGTCTCGATAAATCTGACTCGACCAACTTTCCACCAAAGTATTGGAATGGTGCGGTTAAAATGTCTGGATTCTACGTCTGCTGGGAAGCTATATTCTGTAACGCGACCGATAGATGAGGTTATGTTCACGACGTCACAAACTCCGTATATGTTCAGGAAACTGGCCAAGATGCCCATTCAGTCAATAGGGCTGTGTTGCTGAACCACAGTCATGTGAAATTTTCCATGGATAGAATTAGTGTACATACAAGGACTATCTTGGTTTGAAAGCTCTTGTTCCGGTAACCCTACGATTTATATTTTGTCTTGGCTTTCAGTTGGGATGATGTTTTCATTCTTTTTGTGTGCCCCATTTTCTTCTTGTAGTGTTCTAAAATACTATTTTTAGTATTACATAAGCTACACATGTGATCTTAATTTATAGTACGCTTGAATATTGATAGAGTGCGCCACATCATGGCTTACAGTCACTACTGTCTGAATAGCTTGAGTATGCTGGAGCTCCCAAAACTAAATTTTACACTAAATACATGTAATTCTGTTCATGAAACGCGCGTCATCACACCGATACATATAGTTCATAAATAAATTTGTGTATCTGAAATGCGTTTTACTTTCCTAATCATCAGTACAGGCACAGTACATCCAACAGAAATTATATAAAATTTACACTTGTGCTGATCAAATACTTTCTAGCTACGAAAGGAGTGAAAATAGATCTCCTACCAAAGTGTCCTGGTTCCAAAGATTAATTAACGCAAAAAGGGATATTTAGATTTACGGGAAATTTAATATTAATTATTTTCCCTACAATTCCAGTTGCTTTCAGGATCTCTTGATTTTCTTATATCGTTTCAACTTCTCTGAAATTAGATTAGCAATCATATGCTACCATTATTTTAGTACGAGTATATCTACGCGATATCTGTTAACCATCTACAACTTCAGTGAGATCTTATCCTTCTGGTTGCGAGGATATCGCGTAACCAAATTGCAACTAACTGAACAATAACATAGTTAAAGGTTCTATTATAACTATCCTTACGAAAACGTGGATTGATACTTTCTCATGACGGAAAATTCTTTAAAATAATAATAACAAAATTTATATGTAAAAAAAAAAAAAAAAAAAAAAGACTTTTGATATTAAAGTAATTCAATCAACATTTCTTCATACAGACGTTGAAATATTAAGAATAATAGTAACATAAATATATAAATTGCAACAATAGAACCTAACAGATTAGGTTGCATATTATATAAGCAATTACAAACAACCATTCTTTTATTGAATGGTTAATTTACGCATCTCTATCCATAGTCTAAATATTAATTATTACTATAAGCAGAGTAAGGTGCTGTATGCAAAAACTCTTCAGTTGTGTGGAATTTACTGTAAGTGTTAGAATATATAATATTTTACCATCGAGAAAAAACATACTTGTCAACAGTAAAAGAATCTGCATTTGAAAGATGTAAACATAAGCTTGTTTGTGATTATACAAAATTGGAAAATGTAAACAAATTCTTATCTCTGATTGGTGGAATGTCTGTTCACGATATAGATATAAAACTTGTAGACATATTTGTATCTTTTGTTTTCTTAACAGTTTTCCAATATCTAATTAAGTTACTCAGAGTTAAAATATAACATTCTTCTTTCTTCGTATTCGAACCCAGTCCCCGCTAAGGGAACTTTGTGGTGGACAAACACCGTGTACGTGGGTTTCACGTTTCCTCCTACTTTCTTCATTCCACCATATTTTTCATACCTCATCATCACCGTCTCCTTTAGCCTAGCCGGCATAATCGTGGGACGTAAAACTCAAAAATTTCATTTTTCTTCTTTCTTCGTTAGTAACATATTGAGTCATGTCCCCCTATAAAACAACTTGCTGACTATATCCC
Source organism: Thermobia domestica (assembly GCF_964235325.1). Lineage (NCBI taxonomy): Eukaryota > Metazoa > Arthropoda > Insecta > Zygentoma > Lepismatidae > Thermobia > Thermobia domestica. Next base: position 125,356,117 of record NC_137455.1, on the reverse strand, counting down.
TGGATGAATATGTGTTGGTCTCTGCATACGTCATGTGTTGTTTATTACATTAGTAGTCTAGCAATGTATGTTGAATTTCTTCTTTTTTTCTTTTCTTATGCATATCGATTCTATTACAATATACTACAAATGGAATCTAGAACGTTTTTGCGTGAGGATGTTTGGTTGTAAGGTATGTTTCGGTATAAAAGATATTTGAGAGCATTAATTATATACTCGTAATGAGAAAAAGGGAGAATTAGTTCACATAGAAAATATAAAATGAAACTTAAACAGTTAAAAAAAAGTATTTTGAATTTTATTTTATACTCGAATACACCGAAACTTTACACCAAACCAGCTTCACTCCTAAACGTCCTTATATTGAAATGTCTTACATCGAAACGTCCTACACTGAAACAGCCGTATTCCACTCCAAATTATTGAGTATGATTGACATGATTACGTGATGGATTACATACTTTCTTCAGAGTATATTCCAGTATTAGAAATCTATTCAATGTCTATTTGATTATCAGTCTTTTTTTTTTTTTTTTTGCTGATGCACCTTTCTTAGTGTACGGTTGAGCGTAATTTGCGCCCATGGAAAAAATCCCTGTTCAAGGCCTATTGATAGTTGTGTCCAAAAGTTCTTTAGAGAGACACGTTATTTGCGGCCATGTGGAACTATTAGGTTCGATTCGACTCAATTTGATTAATCCTGAATTACACAAGTTGAATGTACTTTCTTGTAATAAGAATGGTGTTTTTGTGGAAGGTTATTTCTCAAGGAGTATTAAAATATCGAACTTGAAGAAATGCTTTTGTCTCGAGGAAAACCATTCGCTAAACTACTAGTTGTAACGTTAGTTTCCAAGTAAAAGCAATTCTAAGGAGTCGTACACTATGATGCAGTACCTATACTGGGCTATAAATATTTCCCTTACGTTACTAACACCAAAGACGGTAAATTATGTTTGAATTCAGAGCAAATCTGGTGTACATGTTATAGTGGAAAGCCATTAGAGTTCTACGTAATTTATAGAACAGTTCTAATTTAAAATGTGGAGGAATATCTGGCCTATTACATGCAAGAATTCGTTGACATTCAGTTTACTCGCCGAAGTAATTCTAAACAGCAACAAATACTTGCTTCTGATTGGCCGAAACTAGATATCAACTAATTCTTGATCTTAATTGGCCAATCATTTTTCCATATTGAAACCTAAATTACTTATTTCAAGTAAGGAGGCATTATATGCCTCAGTTTCAGTTGTACTAGCTGCCAAAAGCTACGAAAATTGAATTATTTATATTATATTATTTAATCGGAGCTATTTTATAAATAGAAGGCCCACTACTTTTTAAGTAGCTTTCCATAATAAAGTACATGCAAATTTAGTTGCATTTCAAATAGAATTTACCTTTTTGTTGATAGTCATATATAAGAAGAAGCTTTGTTATGCTATAGTTTTCTATTTAATGATCATAAAATGAATAAAATGAGAGACATAAGCTATGAGAAAAATCTTACTGAATATGAGTTGGTACACGATAATATAGTAGCATAGCACACACTATAGGTACTGCACCATACTATACGACTCATTAAGATTGTTTTTACTGCAAAACTTATGTTATAATGAACAGTTTTGAGGGTGTTCTTCCCAGGGTTGAAAAAAACATGATTTTAAAAAAAAAGATCGTTTTTTATGTTTAAAACGTTTTTTTTTTGTTTAAAACGTTTTTAACGTTTAAAACAAAGTACTTTGTTTTAAACAAAAAAGCATGTTTAAAATGTTTATTTTGTTTAAAACAATAATCTAAATAGGCATATATATTACATTTTTACACTCTTAGATATTGCTTGCCATCTATATTCAACGGCTAGATCAAATTTCGGGAACTTCCCTAATCTCGATCCGCCCAAATGTTCAATTCCGGAGAAAGAAATCGGGAATTTCCCGATCTTCGTTCACAGAATATGTAGTTTAGTTTCTTTGTGTTACGTTCTATCAGGACTTTAAACTTCAATGCCTCAGTTTTAAACCTCAAATTAAGGCTGGAAAATGGTTTTGGTACCAATTCATTCCTGAAAGATGCAGCTTTGCTGATGTGCATTTTATGTATGTGGGAGGAGGGTAAATATCGTGTTTTTTTCTTGTTTTCGTTTTTTCAACAGTTTTCTGGGGACCATTCCCCCTCTTGGAAGATAGATTCATAAAAATTGTTACGTGAAGCAATGAAGTAGGCCACTACATGGTAATATCGTGAATTTGTACTTCTTGCTTATATGGGGTAGCAGGAAGGGGGTAAAGTTAGCCAATTTGTGGAGTTTTTTGACGTAAATTACATTTGTTTTTACAACAATCAATAGCTCAGTCCTTAATTAAGCTAGAAAGATGATTTGGTACTAAAGTATTTTTGAAGGATGAATTTTCGTCCGTTGCATTCCGTCAGTTGCATTTTATGTATATAGAGGGTACGTATGTACGGCCGAGAGAGGGAGGATGAAGTTTTTTTTAATTTTTCATCATTTTTTTTCATCAGGTTTTGGCGGGTATTTCTTTCCCCTTTGTGGTACATCCATAAAAATTGGTATGTGAAGCAATGAAGTAGTCCCCTACATGATATTAACCTGTATGTGTACTTGTTGTTTATAGAGGAAGAGAGGGTCAAATTTGGTTAATTTACATTTATTTTCGGGACGGTCCCATATAACACAAGATATATTTCACTGAAGTGGTCTAGAAGCATAATTCTTGTTCGTATACATGATGTGTGCAGCAAAAATGATTTTTATATGGACGTGGTACTTTAGTGGGGGAGGGGAGAGAATGTCTAATTCAATGAATGTTTTTCTGCGTATATTTTCTTTAAATATTTCCTACATAAAACGAATTCATTACGCAATGGCAGCAATGGCTACCATTTCTTATATTATTGTCACAAGTATGTGGCCTACACATTAGCATCATTTTGTCAGCGTAGGGAGACTGCAAGGGTTGCCAGGGCCCCGCAAAGTCAATATTTTCATATTTTTAATGATTTTTTATGTCTTCTTTTTCTACGAATACGGCGGGAATTTCACGAATGTTACCTCGTTGGAACTTGTGGTCTATAAGCTTTCCAATGGTGTATAACTCATGACTCTGTGATAATTAGGGGGTCACCAGAGCCCCGAACATGAGAGTCTACCGTTTTGTTAAAATCCCTGGCGGCTGGTTAGAGTTAATTGTTATGTCGTAGACACTAATCATTATTAGCTATCCACGTTGCAGATAGAGATGCATCTTGAAAACGGTTTAGTTAAAATGTCATTTGCTCCTTGTAGGCTAGTCACTGCTCTTTTCTATGAGTTGTATTGTATTTGTCAGAGTATTTCTTCTAACTTATGATGCGAGAGCTGTTCATTATTGGAAGTTATAGTGATCAAAAAATACCCAAGTTTTGAATTTGTGAATTTGGATCTTGGAATAGTATAAAAAGTGTGTTTAACTTCCATTATTCTTGGAAATTAAGAAATGTTCAAATACTTCACTTGAATTTCTGGGGGATGCGGCACAGGATCGACACGGCACAGGATCGACACGGCATACGACCGACAATTCAGCTCAGAAACCTGTTTCGGTCCTGTGCCGTGTCGATCCTGTGCCGTTTCGGTCCTATGCCGTGTCGATCCTATGCCGTGTCGATCCTGTGCGGTTTTGCTCTCACGCCGCTGCTCTGAAATAATTTAACTTTTAATCATGTGCCTAAAAAAATAATATTTTTATTATCTGTTTAATCTTTGCTCTTACAAATTATAAACTCCTGTCGATTCTATGCCTGTGCAAGTTATATGCATAGAATACGTACGATCGAAACGGCATAGAGCCGACACGGCATAGGACCGAAACGGCACAGGATCGACACGGCATAGGACCGAAACGGCACAGGATCGACACGGCATAGGAACGAAACGGCACAGGATCGACACGGCACAGGATCGACACGGCGCAGGACCGAAACGGCATAGGACCGAAACGACGCACGATCATCCCCACTGCGTAGTATCTATAAAACCAAATATTTATTTCTCATAAAAGCAATCAGAGACCTGTCAATTGATTTTAAAATATAAGAATTATAAGATATTTACTATATGAATATTAATAATTGTGAGTGACAAAAGAATGATAGTGCTAAATGGACAAAATATAATTTCTTGTGTGCTTGGTCAAAAGCATTTCTATATGTATGGAATACTTATATTTATTATTATTAATATTATTATTATTATTATTATTATTATTATTATTATTATTATTATTATTATTATTATTATTATTATTATTATTATTATTACGTTTTAACTCGTTTTGAAATCATGGCCTGATTCCACTAGAAAGCGAAAGCCATGAGAAATGTAAGCTAAGTAGTAATATGGAATACGTTTAATGTTGCTCACTAGAGGAAACATGCTCGCATGTCTTCTCGTCTCGATATCGAGACCACAAGAGACTTTTTTAATAAGAAGCTCAGTTGGGAAGTAATAACTGAGCCGATGGCTCGAGCCGGCTCGCTTGGGGTGAACCATCGGCTCGAGCTGGCTTGGTTGGATGAACCATCTGCTCGGTTCGGCTCATCTGGGCCGAAGGCTCTTGCTGACACGGTTCGGTGAGCTGTTGGCTCGGCTCACTTCTCGGTTCGGGTCCATAGTGAGTGAGCTGTGAGCCCAGCTGCTCAAGTTGTTTACAATTGTAAACCCGGGCCGAACAGTTTTGAAGGTATTTGGCCAGTGCCCTATAACTTTTAACAATGTTTGGCTCGAGCCCGAATACTCAACCTAAACCCTCAACCCAAATTCACAAGCTCGTGAACAATATCCTTGACTCCTAGAATTCACGACTACCGAGGTTAGCAATCAACTAGTTTTTTAGTATTCAAACACAGACCGCGTTTCTTTCATGTTTAAACACAGTGTTGTTATAATTATAATTATAATTATTATTTATTATTATTATTAATAATAATAAAAGTTGTACTAGTAGTAGTACTAGTATCATTGATAACCTATATTGTCTATGCAAGATACTTGAAGAGAATACTCGAAACTACAAACCAGATTTGGTTCGACTCGATCCGAATTCGAGTCGAGTTGGAGGAAATTTTTCGAATCGCGTTCAAAGATGTCTGTTTTTAGTCGAATCGAGTTTCAAAGAATACTCGCTCGTACTCACTCGTGCCCATCGTAGGATGACCACATTCTAACAATCGAAAAGTAGGACACAAGTATAATAGTACTGTATATGATATCTTACTGCGTCAGCAATACGCATATCATTATTTCAATTAATGTTAACCTTAAGTTAATGAACATTTTTGTTAAGAAGAAGCACTGAACAAAATTATTAAAGGAATTAAACACAACTCCAAATGCTTTGATGAATAACAAATTGGTTTATTTTATGAACGTACAGTCAAAGTTCGTGTTGGACTAAATAATAATAATAATAATAATAATAATAATAATAATAATAATAATAATAATAATAATAATAATAATAATAATAATAATAATAATAATAATAAATTTCGAAGCGTGGTATTATTTTAAGAAATGAAAGAAAATTTAGACCGGCACAAAGGAACTTCTATTTAACTTGGTTAGCATCACTGTCATAAGTTCAATAAGAAACCTTTCCTACTTTACCGATATCTCAACAAGGCCTTCTCAGTAAAAGCGATGTATTGTAAAAAATGGTTTGTTGATTGTTCTCCATCCCTAGTCTTCTGAGGAGTGTTAAAAAACACAGCGGTTCATCATTCAGGAAAAGAGTGTGTTTGATTCAAAATATTGTGAATAAAGAATGAAACATTAAGATATTGCAAATAAATTAACTCTGGACATTTCGCAGGACATTTTAAAGAAGAAGGATATTTCTCGATTTCCTAGACATCTTCGCAACACGCAGGACAGCTCTTTGAAAAACAGTACTGTACTGCGAAAATCAGTACGTCTGGTTACCCTAGCCCATCCCTACGAGTAACGCAGTATGGCATTTTAGCCAATGTTACCTTATATGAAAATATTCATAACTTATAGCTGTCAAGTAAAAATGTGTCCTTGCATTTACATAAAGCAATTCAGAAAGGGCAATAATAATAATAATAATAATAATAATAATAATAATAATAATAATAATAATAATAATAATAATAATAATAAAAGCGATAGTAATAGTAGTACGGAAAATTGAAGTGATAACATTTGTTCACATATTCTAAGTTTCAGACCTAAAAGTAACGCGTTACTTTCGAAGTAAAGTAACAGTTACTTTTTGGGGGCAAGTAACGCGTTACATTTTAGGAAAAAGTAAAGTAACTTGTAACGCGTTACATTTTTACATGTAACTTACCCAAAACTGTCCATGGGAAAATTGTTCACTGCTCGGGCCAAGATTGTTTCTGACTGTCGACAGATGGATGCCGTTTATGGCAGACATTTGCCTGAAGTACTGCCCAAAGTTTGTAGTCCAACGGGTTAAGATCCGGGCTGCTAGAAGGCCAATCAGTGGTAGAAATGAAGTGAGGGACGTTCCGCGCCAGCCAGTCCTAAGTTGGTTTCGCTGTGTGGCCTGGAGCGGAATCCTGTTGGAAGGTCCACCTTTCTCCAGGGAACATGGTAGCAGATAGTGGTTACACTATAGGTGTTAGCACTGTGTTCTGGTATACCTTGGCAGATGTTTTAACACCTTGTTCGCAAAAATACAGCTGGGTTGTGCTTGAGTAGCTCACTCCCCACCAAACCATCACTGAGGCAGCATGATGTGTCGGGTGTCATCCAGAAGTCCTAAACGGCAGAACTCCTAAAAATATAGGCACTAGACCTGAATTTTAGTACTTCTGCAGTTTAGGACTTGTGGCACGGTATGATTTTTCGGATTTCTGCCGTTTAGGACTTGTGCCGCGATATGATTTTTAGGACTTCTGGCGTTTAGGACTTCTGCCTTTTAGGACTTGTGCCGTTTAGGTCTTGTGCCTTTTTCATTCACTTGCTTTAGTTCTGAAATTCGCCACCACCCCACGAAATTGCGACGATGCAGCAACTAGTTGGCAATAATGTCACGAACGTAGCTAATTCCAACAATAACAGCTATATTTGTACTACTAAGATTATTATTATCACTATCTGTTCTGCACTTATACGTGAATTACATAATACAACTTATTTCATTCTAAGAATTAATTACATAATTAGTTAAGAAATTCGTTTCTTTCGAATGGAGATACGAGAATCCCAAGACAAATTCCTAAAACAAAAATAAATAAATAAAAAATTGAAAAAATGTTTAAAAAGCATATTTTACCAGACTTCTGAAAGCAAGAAAACATTCAGAATTTCAATATATACTGTGTGGAGCGAATTTTATTAAGAGTAAGACAAAAATCCACCAAAGTTTACTTAATTAAGACAAAAGCTCACTAGACATTTCACGAGTGAACATTAAATACCAACGGTATACATAAAGAACGCAGTAGATTTAAAATTGAACAAAGAACATTTACTATGCAATACATTGGGTGACATTCATAAGTTCTAAACGGCACAAGTCCTAAAAATATAGGCACTAGACCTAAATTTTAGGTCCTGTGCCATTTTTGCAGAAATTACTACATAGTCATTTAGGGGTGTAGCCTGCAATTTTTTCTAGGGGAGCTTGATTTTTATATATTAAAAGCAAATCAAAAGTTTATTTTCAGATTACGAAAGCTTCAATAAGACAATAAATTTATACATATTACACATGTACATAAATACATAATATTATTGTATTTCCAGTTACTTCCTTTTTGAAACCTGGACCTTGACAGAGCGTAAATTTAAAACCACAGCTTGTGGGAAATGTACGAATAAGTTAGTTATAAGAAATCGGAAACTGTTCATGGAAGTCCATTTGTTTGACTGTATTTATCTTCTGTACTCTTATATAAAAGAGTAAAGATGAGTGATTTTTGGGCATACTACTACAAGTAGAGTCGATAAATTTTAGTTATAAAATATAATTTTCTTATGAAAGCAGTACATAAGAAAGAATTTTTGGAAATAAGTATCGTAAAAAGGGTGGGATAAGATTTTTTTAAAGGGTAGTGTATCTCGCAAGTTTCTAAAGCTAGTAAAATAAAACTTGACATATAAGCTTTCCTATTAAAAAAAAAAAAAAAAACTGAAAATTGAAAATTGAACACATAAAAGGGAAAGAGCAAAGGGAGCACATTTTTTTATGTTCGATTTCCCCATTACTTACTCAGAAAATATGTAAATAAATTAAGGAAGGATTTGTTTAAGCTAGATGCGTGAAACTCGGCATTTGAACTTTTAACTAAAAGTAATAAAATACTATATGTTTCAGCGTCTTGAAAATTACACTTCTAAGCGAAAGGAGGGTCAGTTTCTATAATATTAAAATATCCCACTGCTTATGAGATTTGGGCAGAAAACTCTTTTTCCTTTAGGCCTCGGTTCATCCAGTTAAGCAAACGAGAGTACAAAGTGGCTGATTAATTAGGTTCTTTTAATTATTTTAACATGTTGACGTAGTTTAATTCTTTCAAAACTGTATTCTTTCACATTCTATTATAAACATATTTCATTTGCTGTAATTATTAAACACGTTTAATAAACATAAAACAGACTAACCTCCGGTCCCGGCCAGAATATGTTTTTGGTGTTAAGCCATCATTTGCCGTCCGTAACATAACCTTTGATTTAAACTTCACGTACTATAAAGACTCAAGTCTCAGAAATGTAGCATATATGAAATATACTACTTCTACTACTACTACTATACTACTACTACTACTACTACTACTACTACTAAATATTAATAACAATAATAATAATAATAATAATAATGATAATAATAATAATAATAATGATAATAATAATAATATTAATAATAATAATAATAATAATAATAATAATAATAATAATAATAATAATAATAATAATAATAATAATAATAATATGTACTTCTGAAATACATATGTATCTATGTGTTATTAATTCTTTCATAATCTTGAAAGAAACTTTTGATTTGTTTTTAGTTTGTAAAAATGAAGGCCCTCTAGAAAAACTTGCTGGCTTATTATTCCATTATTATTATTATTATTATTATTATTATTATTATTATTATTATTATTATTATTATTATTATTATTATTATTATTATTATTATTATTATTATTATTATTATTATTATTATTATAGGACAACAGTGATGGCTTATTGCTTGCAGTGCCTAGTAGTAGTTGTTTCCTTTCATCTTCTCAGTTAGAACTTCAGACTGCAGGTCAAAGTGAGCTTCATGGATCACCTGCAAATGCATCTAAGAAGATAGCGTAGAATCCTTCAGATGATCTCCTGAACATGTATGGTTCTATCCAAAATCTGGAACTAGAAAACTGACAGCTCGGAAAAGGAAGAGATGTGCTATTCTCACAGACACTCTAGAAAAAAGTACTTTCGAAATGAAAAAGAAGCATCTAAAAGGAACCGAAAACGTAAAATCATCAGCTGAGAAGAATTTATTCTCAAGTCGTCTGTTTGGTTTCTGAAGAACCGTACGAAGAACAGGATACAGAAGAAGACTGGGTACAGTGTTTATGTTGTGAGAAGTGGTCTCATTGGTCGTGTTCCGAGAGAAATCCGTACTACATCTGTATAGATTATAGACATTGACTGCCACAGTGAAAATGAGTGAAGCGATGTTCAAGCTGTAGATTTGATAGCATTAAATTTCTGAATCAAGTCCGATTGTTGCAACTTACCCCAGATGATGTTGCAATTTACCCCATGGGTGGGGCAAGTGTCAACAGTCGGACTTAGTTCAAAAAGTGGATGCTTTCAAAACTGCCGTTCGATGTTTTCACTTCTCTTTTTTTGGTATGTAGTTAAGGCATGTACCTTTTAGTACACTCAATATAGTTTTTATATCTATAATAATTTTCGAGTAAAAAATCAGACCTGAAAATTGTTGCAACTAGCCCCATCTTCCCCTACAATCACTTTTTCAAAAAAAAATGTATAAAGCCAGTAAAGCAATTAACATGTAGGTCTATTTTCGAAGATAATATAGGAATTTTTCGTGCTGCTAATTATTTATTTTTAAAAAATCAGATGCTGAAACCAATCGATATAGCGCAGTTTAAGCAATTCAGTTTGTTTTATTTAAAAAGAAAACTCTCTATTTACAAATTTGATTGTTCCTATGTATTAGAGCAGTCTTCGAAAAATCAGTGCCTATTGTATTTCTAAAATATAGCTGGAGCCGCGGTGGGTCAGTGGTAGAGCGTTCACCCCTGGTGCATGGGGTCTCGGGTTCAAACCCTGCTCCCTCCAAGTGAACTTTGTGGTCGATAAACGCCGTGTGCGTGGATATTCTCGGGGTTCTCCCGTTTCCTCCCACTTTCTTCATTCCACCATTTCATTCATTTCTCATAATCACCGTCTCCTTCAGCCTAACCGGCATAACCGTGGGACGTAAAACTCAAAGATTTCATTTCATTTTCTAAAATATAGCTGTATTGATTTATTGGTATATATTTACCTTCAGTTTGTTTGAGAGAAAATTATTACAAGAACTAAAAAGTGTTTCTCTAGTAAATACGTTTTCATAGTTTAGCTATTTACGTTACTAAACAAATTTGGTTTTCTTAATACATAAAATGCCGCCCGTATATATATAGGGTGTAACTTAATTAATATAACAAACGTCGTTAGGTGATTCCTGACACCGAAATAAAACAAAAACTATACAACAACCTGGGTGTAACACCCGAAAATTTGTCGGAAAAATGTATAAACCGCCATAACTCATGAACAAAACGTCGGATTGAAGTCGGGCAAAAGAATGTCCATTGTTTTTAGTCGTAGATTCGATTAGTGTACAGTGACGATGCAAGGATGACTTCCAAAGAAACTGGAGTATTCCTTTGAGTATTTTATCAAACGTTGAATGAAGAAATGATCAATCAAGTACAAGATTTAACATTAAAAAATAATAGTGCATCGTTCAAGTTAGAAGAACACTCAGAATTCGAAAGAAAGAGAGATACACATGTGTGATTCATCTATGTTGTCTCAGTACATAATGACGTCTCGGAAGAAGATTTTAAAAGGAACGAAGTCTTTAACGTATCACACTTATATCTTCTAGGCTAATGGTAACGGATGATAAATGAACGGCTTCCTGTCCAAGAGTGTGTGAAAAAGGAAAAATAACTTTGATCCAGATTAGGTTTAAAACGACTGTGCATAGGACAGTCAGGCGGCATGTAAATAAATATAACATCGAAAAATGCAAAGATCATATGTGATGAACGAGTGTACAAGGAATTCTCCACATGACCCAGGGATTCCAAATATTGTGTGAATAGATATGGGGCAAAAGTAAGCTGCATTAAACGGTTTCTTCCTCGTAATATGTAATTCCGTGGAATATGGTACTTCTGTGCACAGAAGCAACAAAAGTGGAGAAACAAGGGATGTTGTACACGTTGCATAACGATACCAAGAAGTGCGCTGGAATAGTATACTTGATTTATCCGTTAGATGAATCTTCTCCCAGGAATACTTTTGATGGCGTTTTCCCCTTCCTTCGAGTTGGCAAACCTCAACTTTTCCCTGAGCTATGAAAAACTTCATTGCTATTGTGAATATACCAAAATACTATCCTAGTGTAGACCACTTACATTTTGATTTTATCATTGCCGGAGAAATTTTCTCAAAGGAAGCTCGTTGAAAGTACATTTTAAAAAAAGGATAGTCTTTTTTCGACATTCTAATGTACATACCTTAGAGCTGTATGGAATACCTACACGGAGGAATACCTACGGAACTATCGTCCCTTGTGTGCCAATTGCGAGTGGCTTACAGGAGGCTGTCTTGAAGTTTTATTGTGGAATGGCTTCAGTTAGCATGGCTGAGTTGTAATAAGCATCTACGCAACTTGTGAGTGATATACATAGTCAGATGCTCTACTGTTACACGTGTAATTGCTGTATAACAGGGTGGGAAATGTTGTGTTCAACGGTAGAGGGTTGTGTCCAGGTATTTAAGGTCGTGTAAAAGTGTAGACGTTGGTGTTTAAGTAAAATTGATTGTGTTAACCTGTACACGCCTGCGCGATGAAAGATTACCCTGTCCACGAGCTGGCAGATATGCAACTCATTTATGGAGTAGCAAAGGGCAATAGCCCAGAAGTGAGGCGTTTATATCGTGACCGTCGCCCTCAAAAGAGAGTAACTTTCCTTGTATTTTTCCACGCCTCCATATTCGACTTCGAGAGAGGGGTCCCTTCGGTTTCTCGTACATGAAATCGGAGGAAATAGCCCCATATGAACAGCTGAACTTGAAGACAGCGTACGTCGAATGATCAAAACCGTCTTGAAACTATCATGTGTATGGCGTAAAAACCCACATGCAACTCTAGTAAACGATCAGCAGCAGAAATTTGGTGTGGTGTGGTGGATAATTTTGTGGTAGGATCTTATTTATTATCGGTGTGCCTGTGTGGGAGTACGTATCTTTTATTTTTACGTAATTTTCTCAAAAAATTGATAGAACATGTGCCCTTGAACATAAGACAGCAGATGTGATTTCAGTATGATAGTACACCTGCACATTTTGACAGGAATATGCAGACTTACCTAAATGAAACATTCCCAGATTGGGAGAGAAAAACCTGTGTTATGACAACCTCGTTCATTCTACCTCACGCTGCTTGATTTTTTATTTCTGGGATACGTATGAAACTCCGGCCACGACAGTCGAAGAACTTGTAGCTCGATGTAATATAGCTGCGGCAATCATCTACGAAATTTCAGATGTGCTTGATCACACGAGGAAAAATTTGCTTCGCCGATGTCATCTTTGCAATGCGGTCAACGGTCGACAATATCAGACTGTGAACTGTTATTCTTCATAGCTGTCTCGTGTACACATACTGCATTGCACAAATACTGTACAAGGTACCTCTGAGTATTTCAGTTATCCTACCTTCTCCGAAACAGAATAAATCGATAATTTGAAATTGTATTTCTTTTTTTCCTTGTGCAACACGCGCAAAACCTTGAGTATCGTCGAGTTCCATTCCTTCTGTACTCGTAGTTATTATCTTCCACGAATTTACGCATTACGGGGAGGAAATCTTTTAATCTAGCTTACTTTGGCTCAAATTATATTCACATAATTTGTGGGAATCACTGTTGTTATGTGAAGAATCCCTTATACTCTAGTTCATCGTACATGATCTTTTGCCCCTGACTGTCTTATGCACAGTCGTTATAAACCTACTCTGGATCAAAGTTATTTTTTTCTCATTTTTACACACTCTTAAGTTGAACAGGAAGCCGTTGATTGATCATCCGTTACCATTGGCATAGAAGTTATAATTATGATAAGCTAAAGACTTCGTTTCATTTAAATTCTTCTTCCGAGTCCAGGAATCACCTCCAGACGTTCATTACATTAATGAAGTTACACACTATATATATAATGATAAAAAATAATACCGATATTAGTGTCGATGAAATAGTATTTGGAGTCACTCAGACGAACAGTAACACTCCCGATGCAGTTTAAATCCATACTCAGATTCCATTGCCCTTTATGCTCAAAATGAAACTATTCTCCCCGTGCGAAGAACGGGTATTCTGTTAATAATTTATTATTAAACATCACACCATAAAATACAAAGTGTATCACGTAATGTACACGTTATACTGTTACTTGCTTAATGTATAAATGGAGGATGAAGGACTATTATTGGATCAAAAGATCCAATATATTTCAGACAATAAATTTCTTGTAGGCTTTATATCTGGAGAACAACATATAGTGTACCCAAACCTAAACTATGACTGAACTCAGTATGATGTGCTTAGTGCCTGAATAAAACGAAAGCTCGATTTAGGGGCCATTCAAAAATTCTGTTGCCCTTGATCCAAAAAATCTAATATATTTCATTCAATAAAAAAAAATCTTGTACGTCTTATATCTGAAGAACTACATATAGTGCAGCCAAACCAAAACTATCACTTAACTCAGCATGATGTGCTTATTCCGAAAGTAATACGAAACCTTGATTTAGGGACCGTCCAAACGTTTGTAGCACCTGATCCAAAAAGTCCAATATATTTCATTCAATCAATAATTTTATTGTATGTCTTATATATGGAGAACTACATATAGTGTAACCCAACCCAAGATATCACTTAACTCAGTGTGATATGCTTATTGCGTAAAAAATATGAAAAGTCGATTTAGGGACCGTCCAAAAATTTTGTGGCCCGTTATAAAAAAAATCCAAAATATTTAATTAATCGAAATTTTTCTTGTACTCCTTATACCTGGAGAACTACATATCTGGAGAAAACTCGATTTAGAGACCGTTCGAATATTTTATGGTAACTGATCCAAAAATTAATATTAGCCAAGATCATAATACTTTGATCCATTTTTTAGATCATTCCTAAAATTCTTGTTTTTATTCAATCTTTCTTTTAAACAGTATCACTCTCTTTGTTCTCAATTTGAAATTTATCAAGCAATTATAAAGCATTGCTTATTATCCAATTTGTATTCGGTGTAGAGCTTCAATTTTCTCAAAGTTTCAAATAAGATAATAAAATATGATTTACTATCGGAATTCGTGTCAGGTATTATTATTACTTTTATTGGTGTTTTCCTTTCCTTCAATTGTTAAAACAAGAAACTACCTTGCACTGTCATAAAATATGTGCTCTTTTCCAATAGCATAATAAGTGCTCATATAATTTTGAACTTTAAAATTAAGGATTGAATCAGTACAAGAAGTACAATTTGGATAACGAATGACTTATAATTGATGTTTAGTGGCGTACTGAAGTAAAGGGATTAAGGATTTTGAAACCCCCCTTGAGCAAGGTATTATGCAAAATTAAGCACGTTTATCATATTAGCACGTTTATATATATAAACACTTGATATTATATAAACTTGTGTTCCTAAAGCCCCTGAACCCCCTAAACATTTGCGTAGAGTACTGATTGTGTTTCTCTTATTATTTTAACCGTTTTATGCTTTGAACGAAATTTGAAGTGCATGAACCCTGTGAAGGTGACCACCTTTACTATAAAAATTTCTTTAATGGCTCTTAGTTTTTCTTCAAAACAATCAATAACGAACGAAAAATAAATGATTGGGTTTGATTTTAAATCGAAATTTGAAATACCACCAAAAAGTTGGCCCACCCAACCTTATTTTGTAAATGACTCTTAATAATTTTCAAAACAAACTATTTCCTCTTCAAACCAATCAATAAGAAAGGAAAACATGTTATTAGCTTGAGTATTGAATCGATATTTAAAAGCAGAAAAAACAGTATGAAGTTGACCACCAAATGTATCCTGGAAATAGATATATTTTACTGGTTGTTTTGAAACAAGTGATTTTTTCTTCAAAATAAGCAAACCGCCCCGAAACAAATCACCTTCATTAACATTATTTCTTAATTATATTCTTATGTTTTTCAAATCAAATTACTTTTCTTCCAAACAAGCAACAACAAATCCATATCAAACGATTGATTTTGGTCTTGAATCGAAATTTGTAAGTAAAGGAATCAGATTGAATTTGATCACATTCTAAATTTATTTTGTAAATCTCTTTCTCTATTTTTTCGAAACAAGCGATTTGCTCTTAAAAACAACCAATAAGAAACGCTTGGCTTCGGTTTTGATTCGAGACTTTAAAGTGGAGCCAATATGAAATTCCATCACCCATTTCTCTTGAAAAGACTCTTTATGTTTTTCGAAACAGACTATTCTTTTTCAAAATAATTAGTAGCATATGCATATCAAACAATTGATTTTGATTTTCAATCAAAATTTTAAGTGGAGGAACAAGGGTAAATTTGGCCATATACCAAGTTTATTTTGTAAACATCTCTTTATGTTTTAAGAAAGATACGATTTTTACTATTTTTCTTCAAAAAAGTCAATAACAAACGATTAGCTTCCGATTTCAATTCGAAATTTGAAAGGAGGCAACTTAACATAGGTGCATTGCTTCGCTTAAAAAAAAATCCAAACGCAAATTCTAAGCCTACAGTTTTAAAATTGCAGTTACATGTACATACTTCAACTTAGTATACATAAAAAATTACAGCATTATAAAAATATCAGACAAATAATATTATTTATTCGGTATTGAAAACCTCGAATCAACTATTGGAGTTATTTAGCGTATTTTTTTTAATATCACAAAATTAAAGGTGTATTTATTACGGCATGGATATATTACGCACAATATTTTTATACAATTTGTATTCCTTACAATTTTTTATATCCACAAATTCAAGGTGAGGGATATGCGATATTGATATTTTCAGAAAGTGTTGACCACCCTACAGAATGTCGATCCTGTACCGTGTCGATCCTGTGCCGTGTCGATCCTATGCCGTTTCGGTCCTGTGCCGTGTCGATCCTGTGCCGTTTCGGTCCTATGCCGTGTCGGCCCTGTGCCGTTTCGGTCCTATGCCGTGTCGATCCTACGCCGTTTCGTTCCTATGCCGTTTCGATCGTATGACGGTTCTCTCCTATATATCCTTGAGAAAATAATTGTTACTTAATATTGCGTAATTATAAAATAATGTATTTTTTATTATTTCGATCGTATGAAAGTTCTGCTGTCGATCCTATGCCGTGTCGATCCTGTGCCGTTTCGGTTCTGTGCCGTGTCGATCCTATGCCGTGTCGATCCTACGCCGTGTCGATCCTATGCCGTGTCGATCCTACGCCGTGTCGATCCTATGCCGTGTCGATCCTACGCCGTGTCGGTCCTGTGCATTTAGTTATACGCACATTGATGTGCAGAATTTCGTTTAGTAATTGCTGTTATAATAAGAATATAACTCTGCTTGTAACTTACTCCATGCACAAATCCTGCGGAGGATGGGTTGTTTGTTAGAAAACTAAATTAGCTTCTTCAATCTGATATTTTAGTTGTTTCAAACATGTCCAACCAGCATCGAAAAAAACACGTTTAAAACAAACTGAATAAAACAACAGGCCTCGTTTTAAACATGTTTTAAACACTTGTTTTAAACATATCAACTTCTTCCACTGAAGGTTTATGTTAAAGATAGAGCTTATGGGAAGTAAAGTTTTTGAACATGACTGCATGACTTGTTTTTTCGTAATGAATTACAGTATGTATATTCCCATTTCAGAAAATTTAATTTAAAAGGTTCTGGAATGGCATTTGAAACTCAAGGGAAAATAGGTACTAATAAATTTTCCTCAAATTTAAATATCCCTTTTGCGAGAACTAGGCAGAACAGGAATTCCCATTCTGCCTAAAGATAAGATTAGATAAAAATTATGTTACAAATTGTGTTACAAAGTGCTGGAGGGTCATTATGCAGAACAGGAATTAGGCACAACAGGAAGGAACCTTTTGGGCGAGACCACGGAAATGTGCCAATTTCTAAGTTTCCACCTAATTTTTTTCAAAAGTTATTTACTTTTGAGCACTTCTTTCATTTTTTCTTTTTTGTTTGCCCTAATGTGCGTTGTCCTGCTCCAATTTATTCCAGATCTAGTTTCATTGATATCTAGATTCGTTTTGTAGCTAACTCCAATATATCTTTCAAATGTGTAAATAAGCAGTGTCGAACTATACAGCAAAAGATTATAGCGGTTAAAAATTACATTTTAAGAAAGCCCAGTGTTCCAGCACATTACTATTTCAACACCATGAGTTCGTTGTTGTGGTTAATACAGTCCCGGTGTTACCGTTTAGCCGGTGTTAAGCGGTGTGAAAATATCATCCTGGTGGTATTAAAGAACTAGGTGAATGAACGAAGGAACGCTAAAATAGGAAAAATTTTCTTTTCTTGTACATACATTAGAGGCGTTACAACAACATCGAAAATGTTTATTTTGAAATAAAAATATATTTTCATTCTTTCCTACATTTTTTGTTACAACTATTTATTGATATAATTGGCTTTCTTTCCATTTATATAGCTTTTTTTTGTGAATGCAACCTATTAACATACTAATTTTGATAATTGTATTATTGGTATCAGATAGATATAGCTATACTGTAATTTTTGCATGCACATGCCTTAAAGGAAATAATATATAAGAAACTTAATTTCAGAGTTTGTATTAATTTTTATTTTTAGCTATGAGCAAAGCTTTAACCGGCATATTTCATATTTATGCCATGTAAGGAATCCATTACGAATCTGAAACATATTGGATAAATAACAATTTTCTAGTCAGAATAATACATTTATTTATTAAAAACTAAACTATCAAAATTATTAAAATTAAAGATCACGTGAATGATTGTCTGAGAAAGATAACGTTAAGTTGCTGAAACTCTAATACGTTACTTTAGTTTTAATAAATAAGTAGATTACTGTGGTAAGAAAGTTGTTACTTTTCAAGTACTGAACTGTTATTATTATTATTATTAGTAGTAGTAGTAGTAGTAGTAGTAGTAGTAGTAGTAGTAGTAGCAGTATCACAAATGCTACTTCTATGTCAAGAAAAAGCAATCACTGCATGGTCTATCCTGATATTTTTCATTATCCGATTGAAATCATTGTGTTTTTACCTAAGTGCGTTTGCACACGACAACGATAATATCGGTGGTCCCACCGATAATGTCGGCGGTGAAATCGACTTCAATGTATTCAAATCGTAGCTTGCACACGCCACCGATATTATCGGCCGTTCCTCCGACACGCAGATGCTGTCGGCCAAGCCCCCGATACTGTCGGCGGTACCGCCGACACCGATTTTGTCGGGGGCAATGTTTTCTTATGATTGGATGCACACGCCACCGATAATGTCGGCCGGCCAGCGGGTTAGATGAAGAGAGTGACAAGGCGCTGTGTATTTTTGTTTTTTTCTTTTCTTTGGAATTTTGTTGTTTCCATTTTTTCTATTACAATTGTATAATATTATTATTATTATCTTGTCCTATAAACAACTTTGGAACAGCTTATTATTTTTTTACAGTCTCTGTTTTGGAATAATTCCCTTTATTAAATAAATATAAAATGTGGGAAGTCTGAAGAGTACTGATTTCCCTCTAAATAGTTATCAAATAGAATATAGGAAATTTACATAACCAATTTCCGTTGATTATTTTCTACTCCCTTTTTTTCTTTCTCTCTCTCTCTCTTTGTATCTTTTTAAATCTACTAATGCATTTAAGTTTCATTATATTCTGGAAATTAATTGAAGCGTAATTTTCAAAGTTTGATACTCTGTGAACATAAGCATATGGAAAAATCCTGATTATTATTACTTTCTTTTATTTACATCAGAATTGTGTGCACACAATTTTCCCGGTCTCACTCGATAAGCAATGATTGAATAGAATGTTTATTGACAAGTAGAATTATTATTATTATTATTTTGAAACGAACCTAGGATAATCAAACGTTCTTTTCAAAGCTCCCGAGAACAAGTGACTCATTTGGCATTCTCTTGATTGTGATCTCAAAAACAGGGATGTGACTCCACGCTTCACTTGTCGCACATCTTTTCTCTAACTTCCAACGCTACCCCCATTTTTTAAAAGAATTTGTGGAATGGCAAATGGAAACAAAGACCAGAGCTATGTATGCAAGTTTTCCCTCTCCCCTTTGTACCGGGATCGACCACCTGATAGAGTTCTCCAGTTTAGCTATAGTGAGTGAGTGAAAAGGTTGTGTATTCTTGTGTTCTTACCTTTCTAGTTTTGCTTACAATTTTAGAGATGGCAAAAATTTTTCCGTATGATATTTTAACCCTTATCGAACTTGTGGAATGCAGACCTTGCATATGGGATAAGACAACAGACTCTTTTAAGGACAAAATTGAAAAGCAAAAAGCATGGCGAGAAGTTGGTCCCAGGTCAGTGGAGGGTCGGAGTGGGACCCAGGTCAGTGGAAGCATGGTGGGTGGAGAGTCGCGTGGGTTACAGTGGGTCATGGGTCAAATTTTCATTGATCTACACCATCTCTGACTTCCACCTATATTTAAAAAAAAGTAGAACCAGATGGTTTTTATTAAAAAAGGAATATAGATGAAGTGTAGGATCAAATTTTCATCCTAGATCAATCACTTCCCTGTTAAACAAGTATAGTTTTATTGAGAAAGTATACAAATATATGTTGAGTTAGAAAGTCTAGGGTGGTCCGGATCCGATGTACCCCCGTAAGTACGTCCCTTCTTAAGACCTAACCTACTATGCTAGACCCTTTCGAAATATCTCTTTCTTTTTTGGGGTTGGGTTATCTATTAATTAAACTCGGTTAATCAAGGGAAAATTATTGTAGAGAGATGATTTCAAGAGCAGTTTGTTGCAAGATGAGGGAAATACGAGTATGCTCAATGTGGATTTTAAACGGGTGGTAAGTTTTATCACAATGTTAGACTTTCGAAAAACGCTATAAATTAATACTAACATAATATTATTATTGTCGTTAATGACCAGCAGGGACTTCTCTCCCAAACTTCTGGCAAGAAAAAGAGGGAGCTAAAACGTCAGGAATGTTTCGTGACTTAATGAGTAGAATGTGATCGAATACTTAAAAAAAAAATCAAAATCCATTCACGCGGATCCCTGGATCACTTTTAATTAAAGTTTTTTTTTTTTTTTTTTTTTTTTTTGCTTGGAGGGTAACATAAGAGCTGCCTGGCGTCCCTTATTCCGATCTCCAATTTGTTCTGTATAACAGGTCCTAAATATTGCGCGAATTACGACACTCTTCCATTTATGATTGAGGAGGTACTTTTCTTTCACCTGAGTCAGAAACACTATTCTAAAATAAATACAAATTTAGCAAAAAGAAAAACATATACAATAAATTCAGAACTATAAACAAAAAGCAAATCTCTTTTACAATGTGAGGCCCGACTCGAGTACGAAATATGTCTTAGCATTTAGCCCCAAGCTCGTGTGAAAATCAAATGAGCCCGAAATAAGCCCGAATTACAGAAACTTAATAATTATTGCAAAGTTATGTTTTTATTTACAGCAATTAGAGGTTTAATTTTGCAGTTGTGTTTTAGAAGTTCTCCAGAACATTTGACTTCACTTTACACCTGCAAAGATTTCACTCTACACCCACTGGACTCAGGGGCGGATCCGGCCCCCCCCCCAGTAAGGGGAAACTTTCTTATTTTATATATAAACAAAAAAAACTAATCCCAGAGTTTGGAACTCTTAAAAGTAGGTCTAAATAGCAGCATTACAACCCACTGCCCCCCCATAAGTCCTTCCTCGATCCGCCCCTGACTGGACTGAATACAGGATTTCCGCCAGGATTTCAAAATCAGGAGAGTGTTCAAAAATTTAAGGGGGTGTTTGTGCTTGACTTTTAGAAAACTTACAGACCTTTCTCGTATTATCCTAAAATTCTGCAATAGCACAAAAAATGACACCTTTCCACTCCAATCCTAATTTCAACAAAGTAGAAAATGTTGCATTGACCTTCATTTCGTGTTTTGTATCAAAAGATCCAATATATTTCAGCCAAAAAAAAATTGTAGGCCTTATATCTGGAGAACTACATATAGTGTAACCAAACCCAACTATCACTTAACTCACTATGATGTACTTACTCCGTAAAAAATTACAAAAACTCGATATAGGGGCAGTTCAAAAATTTTGTGGCCCTTGATCCAAAATATCCAATATATTTCATTCAATCAAACATTTTCATGTACGCCCCATATTTGGAGAATTACGTATAGTGTAGTGAAACCAAAAGTATCACTTAACTCAATATGATGTGCTTATTACGTAAAAAATACGTAAACTCGATTTAGGGACCGTTTAAAAATTTTGTGGCATCTGATCCAAAAGCTAATTAGTGGCCAAGGTCGCAATCTTTTGATGCGTTTCTTTTTTCTTTCTTTCTTTCTTTTTTTTTTATCATTCCTAAAATTCTTGGCCAAGATCGCAATCTTTTGATCCATTTTTTGGATCATTCCTAAAATCCTTGTTATTTATTTGTTTTTATTTTGTGTGAATACCCATTACAATCAAGGTAAGTTATAGTATTAACGAATTAATTCACTTGACTGATGTGATGTTGAACTAAAATCCGCCGTAGTTTTCTCGATTAATGTATGCATGGACAAATACACGTCGGATGTTCTAAATTTATCATTTCTTTTCTCGTTCTTTTTCTGTTTGCTCTGCCTAAAATGGAAACGTTTTCGCGACTGAGATCCGTCAGTGGTTAGGTTAGGTTAGATGAACTCGATCTGATATCTGAAGTGCTAAAACTACAACATGATATACTAGAACGTTTATTGCTAATTGCAGATATTGTACACTCATGTCCAAAATGATTGCCGTATATCTATAACTCTTATTGTAAGAATATAATTTGACAATGATTTTGCAGGGTACTTTTAATACCGATACTATGTGTATAATCGGGAAATGTATATTTGTGGTAAATTTCGTAGGAAAAGAATTATAAATACGAAAATTAGAATGAGTAAAACAAAATGTTGCTAAAT